>NC_048320.1:2418566-2421403 GCF_013100865.1 Trachemys scripta elegans | reverse complement strand
ATAGGGCAGAGAAGGGGGAGGTGGGTACCTGGGGGGAGGGGAGAGGGCAGAGAAGGGGGAGGTGGGTACCTGGGGGGAGGGGAGAGGGCAGAGAAGGGGGAGGTGGGTACCTGGGCGGGAGAAGACTGATAGGGGAAGGACAAGAGAGGAGCTCTGCATTCTCGCCCATCCGCATCTCTCCTGCCCCTTCACAGGCCTGTGTCACCCCCAAATACAGCAGCTTCCCCCGCCTGCCACGTGGCCCTTCCCTTGCTGCAGCCCCCCCTTGCTGCCCTCCAAGGCCAAGCCCCCTCACCAGTGTCCCAGGTGCTACCAGCCCTAACCTGGCAGCAGAGGGGCTGAGTGCATCGGAGGACAAACGCAGGCTGTCGGTGTGGGCCAGAGGGAGTGGTGGGTCTCCCCTTCCACCAGCCGGGGGGGATTTAATTCTCCCCCTGGATTCATACCCACAGCTCAGCCTGGGTCCCAGCCCAACCAAACTCAGTGTCAGAACAAAGGGACCCAGGCACCCAGGCAAGACCCTCCTCCCAGGCACCTGCAGAAGACCAGGCGAGGCCTGGAATGCCAAGGCCATCCCCAAAGGGGGCACTAGCCCCACCCCATCCCCATAGGTGCATTTCCAGCCCAGAGATGCCAAGCACAGAATCCACCCGCTGCCCGTCCCAGCGCCCCCCCCAGGAGGAGCACAAAGCGCTTGGCAAACCCTCAGCTCCCCATCAGCCCCCGGAGCCGGAGGGGAGCTATTGACAGACGGGGAAAATGAGGCGCAAGGAGTGTCTCACCCCAGAGCGAAGCCTGGAACCCAGGAGTCCTGACTCCCAACTGCTCAACGAAGCCCTTGCCCCCCAAAGCCAGCCCAGGAACCCAGGATCCCCTGCTCCAGCCCAGGGCACCCGCTAGCACTGCCCCGGCCACATGCTCAGCAGGGCTGGTCCCAGGCAGGCCTGCTCTGGCCTGCCTCCCTGCCTCTGTCCAGGGGGCCCCGGCCTCCATCCCCACCCTGCCAGGTCACAGCCTCTCTCCCCCAGCCCTGCTGCCAAGGGCACCCAACTCCCAGCGCTCGCAGGACCAGGCCCAGCTCTTACCCAGGCCCTAGGCCAGGCCCATTCTGGGCTAGCTCTGCAGGAGAACCCCAACCTCAGCTCCACTCCCGAGGGCACGGGGGCTCCTTCGAGCCCCAGCAGGAGGGGAAGTAGGCAGGGATGGTGCTGGTCATGGGGGGGTACAGGGGAGCCTGTCCACCGTCCCCTGCTCGGGCCAAAGGGGGCAGGACATCCCAGGGATGGCTGAGAGGAAGGGGATGGGACAGCTGCGGGGAGCCTCAAGCCAGTGGACGCCAAAATACAGATGGGGCACTAGGAGCAGGGAAGGCTCAAATCTCAGCCCTACTCTCCCCCCCCCCCCCCACACTAGGGACACCCCATGTCAGCTGGAGATGCAGCCCCCCACAGCCCCCCCTGCTGGGCTCCCCCCCCCCCCCCCATCCTGGCACTGCCTCTCACCCCCCTGGCCCCTCCCAGCGCCCAAGACACTGGCTCTCCCGCCCTGCTCAGCGAGTCCTTGGAGGTCCTGGTGCCCCTGATAAGTTCCTCACAGGCAGGAATGTGCCACCCTGCCCAGCGTCCTCCCCTACGGCAATGCCACAGGGTGCTAGGGCTGTGGGGAGCTGTGCCCGCGGGCACTGTGGTGAGTGAATAGGGCATTCCTAGCCCAGTCAATGCGTCTCCGCTGGGGGAGCAAGCATGTGACCACCACTCTCTCCTCCTCCAGAGGCCCTCCTGTGCTGGTGAGCGGAGCCTCGCTGGCGGGAGCATGGAAGTGGCGGTGCGGGGCAGAAGTGCAGGCACCCTCGCCCTACAGATGCTCCACCCGGTTCAGCAGGGGCATTTCCAAGTTGGGTGGGGGCCTCCATCCTCCAGCACCAGGCAACAGCCCTGCAGGGTCAGCATGTGCCGTGATCTGGGCTGGCAACCCCTCTGCCAATCACATGGGGCCCCTCTCCTCCCTCCAGCATCGGGACCGACTCCCTAAAGCCCAACCCCACTTCATGGGCAGGGGGTCGCGTCCCCAGCAGGGCTCTGGACCCCAGCCCTGCCAAGCCTGACCCTGCCTTGGCTGCCCCATCACCAAGGCCTCCAGGCTTCCGCTGCCAGGGCACAGCGCACCCCGAGCCATCCCCACCAGCAGCCCCTCCTCGCTGGCGCAGCTCCACCAGCAGGGACGCGCACCGAGCGGGAGCCCAAACCTCTGTGGCACAGGACAGATGGCGGGTGATGATCCTGCCCCCAAGCTGCAAGTGGGGAAGAAGCCAATTCCCCAGCTTGAGCCCCCCAGTCCCAGCCTCTTCCCCGGCCCCCCACCATCTTTGTTCCAGCCACAGCCACTTGTGTCCTCCTGGAGAAGGATCCTGGGGATTTAATGGAGCTGCTGCTAGGAAACCGGCTCTAAGCTCCCCCGGACTTGGCAGCACCTGGTTCCCGGGCCAGTCCGCACATGGCCCTTCAAAAGCCAGCTCCAACCTCACTGGGCTGTACCATGTAGGGTCGCCTGGGGATGGACAGAGACAGATGGATGGACAGAGGGGCGTGCAGGGGGACAGACAGACGGAGTGTACGGGAACAGCTGGATAGACAGAAGGGGCGAATGGGGATGGACGGATAGAAGGGTGCATAGCGGGACAGACAGTCGGACAGAGGGGCATATGTGGGGACAGACGGACAGGCAGATATTCGATAAAGATCGGATCAGCAGTGATCAGGACAATTGGGAACATTTTCTGCCCCCCCCCCCCCCCGCGGCTGCCTTGTGGGCCAAAGCCCCCCCCCCCCCCCCCCGTT
>NC_048320.1:2411281-2418511 GCF_013100865.1 Trachemys scripta elegans | reverse complement strand
CCCCCCCCCCCCCCCCCCCCCCCGTGTGTGTACCGGATCCACGGGCTCCCCGAGCCCCAGCCCCCCCCACGAACGGTCCCTGCCCCAATGCGGACACCCCGGGGCCAGAATCCGGGCAGCAAATCTGCAAACCCCGCCCCGCGAAGGAAAAGGGGGTTAACCCCCGGGGGGGGCCGCTGGAGCGGCGGGGGGGGGGGGGGCTGCGGGGTGACGGGGAGGCCCGGGATGGGGGGATGCTTCCAAATCGGCCAGACGTGTCAACCCGAACCTGATTCCAGCCTGAGAGCCCCCCCCAGTTCCCGCAGCCCCCCGCGCAGGGACCCCCACAGCTCCCGCAGCCCCCCGCCCCGGGACCCCCCCAGCCCTCCCGCAGCCCCCCGCGCCGGGACCCCCGCATCCCCCCTGCAGGCAATATGGACCGGGGGGGGGGGGGGGGCTGAGAGCCACTGACCCAAACTGCAAACCCCGCCTGTGCTGGAAACCAGCTCCAGGCTCCAGTTCCAGCCCCGAGCGCTGCAGGACCCCGCGCCCCGGCCGCTCACCCTGCGGGCTGGGCGGCTCCCCCGGAGACTTGCCCGGCGCGGGCCAGATGTTGCCCGCGAGCAGCAGCAGCAGCGGGAGGCAGCGGCCGCGGCGCCGGGGCGGCATCGTGGGAGCCGGAGCCCGCAGCATCCGCCCGGCGGGCGCTACCCGCCCATGGGCCCGGCCCGGCGCAGAGAAACGGCCCCGGCCGCCGCCGCCCGGCTCCTGGTGGGTGGGTGGGACCCGGATCCGCTCCGGCGCGATTGTTCCAGCACCGCGCCGCCCCCTCCCCTGCCCGGCGGGGCCAGCCCGAGCGGCCGGGCTCCCTCTGCCGGGGCTCCGCGGCACAGCCGCTCCGCAGCCCCCTCCCCAGCTCCGCCCCCCGCCCCTTCCCCGGCTCCCCCCCCAGTCCCCTCCCTCCTTTAGTCCCAGCCCCCTCCCCGGCTCCCCTCTGCAGCCGCCCAGCTCCAGCTCCAGCTCCCCGCCCACACCTCCTCCCTCTTCTCCCCAGCTGGGCCCGGGCCCGACCTGGCCCTGTTTGGGTCCCAGTTGCTGCAGACACAGGGAGAGGGGCCCTGCCCCAGAGCTCCCGGTCTCAGCAGCCAGGACAGAGGTGGATCTCTTCCCAGGGAGGGGGGCTCAGGGAAACGGCCCCCAGCAGCATCTCCCGACTCCCAGGCTGGCCCTTCTCCAGCACTCCCCTCCCCTCACTCTTGGGCTTGCCCAGACGGACCCCGGCCTCCCCCACCTCCCCTCTCACCCCCATCCCCCAGGTCAGGCTGAGGCCTGTGGGCAGGGGCTGCTCGCCCTGTGGATGCCCATAGGGGCCTTTGCCATCTGGCACCTTTTGGCCCCGGGTCTTTAGCCAAGACAGGTCCTTCCCGCAGGGGAAATGAGGTTTTCTGTCACCTGGTGAACTGGGTGGCATCTTCCGGACAGCGTCCCTCTGGCTCCATTGCTCCAGGCTGCTCACAGCTTCCCCGAAGGCTGCTGCCAGGGGGTTGGAGGAGACCCCCCTTCGCTGGCACAGGGCTGACTGAGGCTGGGCAGGGACCTGGGTTATTTCCCCATCTCGCTGTCTGCTTATCATAACCATGGGGGCGGTTCCCCCACCCCACCCCACCAGCCAAGCCCTGCCCAGAGCAGAGACCAGCTGTGGGGAGCTGATGGGGGGCCCCATGGGCCCTTCTCCCGGCTCAGCAGTAACAGGCTGGGGGAATGCAGCCTGCCAAGTGCGCTCACCTGTCACTGCTCCCCACAGCCCTCCCCTGCCTGGGGGACGGGCAAGAAATTAAACTAGAGCATTGGGGTGGGGCTGGGCTGAACATGCGCCTGGGAGCCAGGCCTGCTGCATCCCCGGCCTCAGCCGTCCCAGCAGCAAAAGGGGGAGGATCATGTGGCTGCCTCCCGTCCCCCCAGGCTGCCCTGGGAACCACTGAGCTCCTGGCCCAGGTCCCACAGAGCCAGGGCAAGAAGCCAGGAGTCCTGCCGCCTACCCCCTGTTCTAACCACATCACCTACAAACCACTGCCCCCGCGAGCCCCTTCCCCAAATCTGGCCTGGCCCCTAGCCCAGGGGGGACACCCCCAGAATGGCCCAAGCTAGGCATGCTGGATGGGTAGTGCTGGGAGCGCCATTGTGTCCACGGCCCACTGGGCAGCAATGTCCTGCCATTGGCCACCCGGGGCCGTAGGGGGAGCAGTGACCCGATGGCCCCATCCACCTCCTGACACTGTGAGCCCGAGCAGGGCCATGTGGCATGCTGCAGCTGGCGACTCATCTACACTAGAGCTCCTAGCGCTGCCCCTGGCAGAGCAGAGCAGGGCTAGTGCAGCAGTGGGGAAGGGGCTGGCTTCATGGCAACCTGACCAGCCTCACCAGCTGCCCCGTGGTTTAGCAGAGGCTGCTGCAGGCAGCACAGCCAGCTGCGGGGCCAGAGAGGGCAGGGCAGGGGGGCTAGGCTGCGCCGGGCCCACTCGGTGCTTCTGGGACTGGTGGGAGAGCTGGGTTAGTCTGCGCGTTTCAAACTGGCTGCACAATGCGCACACACACCCCGCACGAACACACACATACAAACACACATGCCACTATGCATGCACCCACGCCTACACACACATACCCCTGTGCGTGTGTACACCCCTACACACACACACACACACACCCAGTGCACGCACCCGCATGCAAATACATGTCCCTGCGCATGCACACCCCCTACACACACACACACCCTTGCACATGCACACTCCCTACACACACACACCCAGAATGCACACACACACACATGCCCCTGCGCATGCACACCACCACACACACCCTGTGTGTGCACACATACACACACCCATCCTTGCGCATGCACACCCCTACACACACACGTGTACACCCCTACACATACACACACCCAGTGTGCGTGCACACACACACACACATGCCCCGCGCATGCACACCCCCTAGACACACACACCCCTGCACGTGCACACACCCCTAACCACACACACATCTGTGCATGCACATCCCTACACACAGTGCACACACACACTTGCAAACACACATGCCCCTGCGCATGCATACCCCCTACACACACACACCCCTGTGTGCACACACCCCTACACACACACACAATGCACCCAGTGCACGCACACACATGCAAACACACATGCCCCTGCATATGCACACCCCCTACACACACACACACCCCTGCATATGCACCCCCCGTGCACACACACACCCCTTACGCACACACACATCCCTGCATGTGCACAGCCCCTACACACACACACACACACACACACACACACGCTGCTATTTGCTCCCCTCCTCCCCCAATCTCTGCGCTGTGTCATGCTCTTTGCGGTGCCATGTTTAAAACGGGCACTAACTTCCAAGGCTGCAGCCCGTTGAATGTTGCCGGGAGCCCTGGCATGGCTGGTGCTGCCCGGGAGCCAGGCTGCCTGTGTCGTGCCAGGAATGTCAACGTGCTGCACACAGACCCGCTCCCAGCCAGCTCTGCAGAGGAGGGGGAGGCTGGGAGATGAAGCCGCAGCTGCTCTGCCACCTTGTCCTGCAGCACCAGCCCTGGGAGCAGAGACGCGCCCATGGGCCTGAGCAGGTGTGTGTGTGTGTGTGTGGGAGGGGGAATAGCAACAGGGAATTTGGGGGGTGCACTCGGGGTCTTTGCAATGCAACCACAAAGCAATATCGTGTCAGTTCCCAGCCCCCCTGTTCCCCATGGACCCTGGCTACATGACAGCCCTGTGCAGGGGCTCTGCGCAGCGGGGGTCCGTGGTGCACCGGATCCCATAGCCAGGTCTGTAGGTGGACACATGGGTTGGAAGCTGGTGCCCTGCCTTGGCAGCTGCAGCGTAGAGACAAGGAAGGAAGGTTCGGAAGCCCCATTATTAACCTTCCCCATTTAGAGAGGCTGGAAGAAACCAGCCCTGTCCCAGTCCTCACTTTGCCACTGCAGCCCTGACTTCCTCCCACACCCCTCACTCCCGACCCACAGCCCCTGCTATCCCAGCCCTGGGCTCCTCCCAGCTCTGCCGGTGCCCCTCAGTCCCGACCCACAGCCCCTGCTATCCCAGCCCTGGGCTCCCCCTAATCTGCTGGTGCCCCTCACTCCTGACTCCAGTGCATTATCCACGATCTACAACCTATCCTGGAAAATGATCCTTCACTCTCACAGACCTTGGGAGGCAGGCCAGTCCTCGCTTACAGACAACCCCCCAACCTGAAGCAAATACTCACCACAACCACACACCACACTACAGTAACACCAACCCAGGAACCAATCCCTGTAGCAAACCTCGTTGCCTACTCTGTCCCCATATCTACTCTGGTGACACCATCAGAGGACCCAACCACATCAGCCACACCATCAAGGGCTCATTCACCTGCACATCCACTAATGTTATATATGCCATCATGTGCCAGCAATGCCCCTCTGCCATGTACATTGGCCAAACCGGACAGTCCCTCCGCAAAAGAATAAATGGACACAAATCGGACATCAAGAATGGTAATATACAAAAGTCAGTAAGTGAACACTTCAATCTCCCTGGTCATTCTATTGCAGATTTAAAAGTCACTATCATTGAACAAAAAAACTTCAGAAACAGACTTCAAAGAGAAACAGCAAAACTAAAATTCATTTGCAAATTCAACACCATTAATCTGGGCTTGAATAGGGACTGGGAGTGGCTGGCTCATTACAGAAGCAGCTTTTCCTCTCCTGGAATTGACACCTCCTCATCTATTATTGGGAGTGGACTACATCCACCCTGATTGAATTGGCCCTGTCAACACTGGTTCTCCACTTGCGAAGTAACTCCCTGCTCTCCATGTGTCAGTATATAATGCCTGCATCTGTAACTTTCACTCTATGCATCTGAAGAAGTGAGGTTTTTACCCACGAAAGCTTATGCCCAAATAAATCTGTTAGTCTTTAAGGTGCCACCAGACTCCTTGTTGTTTTTGTAGATACAGACTAACACGGCTACCCCCTGATACTTGCAGTCCCCTGCTATCCCAGCCCTGGGCTTCCCACACTCTGCTGGTGCCCCTCACTCCTGACCCGCAGCCCCCTGCGATCCCAGCCCTGGGCTCCCCTCTACACACAGCTCTGCCGGTGCCCCTCACTCCCAACCCGCAGCCCCCTGTGATCCCAGCCCTGGGCTCCCCACACTCTGCTGGTGCCCCTCTCTCCCAACATATAACACCCACCGATATTCCCAGCCCTCCATGGCCCCTTGCATTGGCATGGGTGGCATCAGGGACATTTCCCGTAGTCGCTAACGCCGGGTGCCGCCGTTTGAGGTGCCCTGTATGAGAGTCCAGGAGCCCTCATTTCCTGGGCCCAGTTGCAGCCCCCACCCCCAGGGCCGGTTTAACCACTAGGTGAACTAGGCAGCTGCCTAGGGCACCAAGATTTGGGGACACCAAAAAGCTGTGACCCCAAATTTTTTTTTACACTATTGCTCCCTGCAGGGGGATGGGCCGCTCGCAGCCACTTTAGCACCTATCTCTGCGGGCGTCCTCTGCAACCATGGGTCCCGCCGCCTCCCTCTGCCATGCCTCACATCACTGCCCACCCGTGCCCCCCTGCCAGCCCAGCCCCCTCCCTCCGGCTCTGGCAGTCCCAGACCCCCTGCCGCAGCAGCGGCTGCTGCCCAAGGGCTGCCGGCTGCAGATTGGAGCCAGTGACATCAGCCTGCCTGCAGCCGGCCCTATTGACAGCAATGCAGCAGCGGGGGGGGGAGGGGGGAGAGGAAGAGAAGACTGTGGCCACCGGTTCACCTGCAGGAGTGGATCATGGCCCTGCAAGAGGATACAGGGTTAAAGAGCTGCAAAAGTGTAACCGTCCTCAGCATGTGCCACCTTCCAAGGCTTCATCCCCATCCATCCCTGCAGCCCTGTGGAGCAGGTAAATAGAGCCCCATTTTGGGAGAAACTGAGGCAGAGAACAGGGACGTGACTTGCCCAAGGTCACCCGGGGAGTCATTGTCGGAGTCCTGCTTTGAACACAGGAGATCGAGACTCCTAGTTCTGCGCTGGCTCAGACCTTAGACCAGGGCCTTCAAGCCCTGAGCTCTGCACCTGCCCACACACGGTATTAATCTGGGGTTCAGGGGCAGCTCACTGCAAGTTTTCAGTGAAGAAACACGGCTGTCTCGAGCCCTTATGGCTACAAGGAATATCTTCCAAAGGTGATGGGCGTCTAGCTGACACAGTTCTGTCTGCCTGAGTCTGCAGCCAGCCTGGGACAACAGCTCTGGGAAATGCAGCAGTAACTGTTAAGTCTAATTAAGACACCGTCAGAGCCAGATTTTCATGTAACATGGGTGACCAGTGGCGTGGTGCACAACCACTGCAAGTGTGCGAGCAACTCAGGTTAAGTGCAGCTGAACCCTGGGCAGACTGCAGCACCCAAGAGATTTTTGTTCTCCCACTGAATGACAGCAGATGCACCAGTCACTTTACTAGGTAGAAGTTTAGTGACCACATTAAAGGGCCATGTCCTCCCACTCCCAGCATTGGGCCAACTGCCCCTCATCATTCTCCTGATTGCTTGTATTGTTATTGATGGGAGATCTGCTGTGGACTGAGGGGTGTATATGGACCTGCCTTTGCAGGCTCAGTCCTGGCCTTGAGTGGGCCTGACTGGTATATACGGGCAGTCAGCAGCGAACCAGCTGAGCGGCGAACAGCAGAGGCTAACAGCGGGAGTTTGCCTGGGAGCTGTCCGAGAGGAGGTACCCTAAGTGCTGCATTGGGGGGCTGTGTTGGTGAATATCTGAGTGTCTGCTGCTGGGACAGTTGGTCAGTTTGACCCTGTGCTTGATTGCTTGCTTGTTTGTTTGAAAAGTGTGAATTAGGAGTGCTTTGTTCCAGGTTGGCCTTGAGTGGGCCTGACTGGTATATAAGGGCAGTCAGCAGCGAACCAGCTGAGCGGCGAACAGCAGAAGCTAACAGAGGGAGTTTGCCTGGGGAGAGCTCACTGAGGCTTTCATCTGTGGGTTTCTCTGAGTAGTTCCTGCAACAGTTGAGGAAGCTCTTAAGAGGACGGTGATATGGAAGGTGAGCGATCTGCTGTTGTAACCTGCACAGGTTGTGCCATGTTTGTCTTTCTTCCACAGGACAGAAGCGACTTTGTCTGTACAAAGTGCAAGCTGGTCTCCATATTGGAAGAGAAGGTTCGAGGGCTGGAGAAAC
>NC_048320.1:2379378-2401424 GCF_013100865.1 Trachemys scripta elegans | reverse complement strand
GGGGAGTGCTTGCCCTGCCTGGGACGTGGTTTCCATCATAGGCAGGGTTTACAGCCACCCAGTGTACACATTGTCCCACTGCCCATGCAGAGCCTAGTTCTCTGTCGTGAGCTGGGATGATTTAGTTGGGGATTGGTCCTGCTTTGAGCAGGGGGTTGGACTAGATGACCTCCTGAGGTCCCTTCCAACCCTGATATTCTATGATTCTATATTCTATGATCAGTCGGGACGCGGGACAAACATCTAAAAATCGGGACGGTCCCGATTTTATCGGGACGTCTGGTCACCCTACCTGGACCATCCTAGCCTGGGGTGAGGTGAACACATTACCCTGGGGGGACATGGAGGCAGCAGACCACTCTGTTGGCCTGCCCCAGGAGACCCTGGAGATGCCCCAAGGGGCTGATGTCTTCCAGGAGCTCCCCACCCTTCGAGACCGAGTGTTCATAGAATCATAGAATATCAGGGTTGGAAGGGACCTCAAGAGGTCATCTAGTCCAACCCCCTGCTCAAAGCAGGACCAATCCCCAACTAAATCATCCCAGCTCACGACAGAGAACTAGGCTCTGCATGGGCAGTGGGACAATGTGTACACTGGGTGGCTGTAAACCCTGCCTATGATGGAAACCACGTCCCAGGCAGGGCAAGCACTCCCCATACCCTGAGCTCCAGGTCCGCCTCTGTGTTGCAGAGAAGCTCACCGAGTCCCACCACAGTGGGCACTGGTGGATTCCGGGGCAGTGGACAAAGCAGCCCATCCAGTTCAATCAACCTAGTGGGAACTATTGATGGCTCCTGTCATCGGGCCAGTGACACAGGCGACGGTACCTCTGGAAGTTGCCATTTGGGACGATCGGACCTCCTCCAGTTTGGGACGATCTGCTCACCACACTTCCCATAATTCTTGGCATTTCATGGCTGTTGGCTCATGACCCACACATCCTTTGGCATGAGCACCAAGTTAGCCTCTGCTCCTAGTTCTTCCAGCACGTCTGCCTGCATGTGCCATCTGACAAGCCCCAGAAACCAGACACAGGCCCTGGCCATGGGTCAGGTGGGACCAGCAGCAGAGTTGGCTTTGGCACTGTCCCCCAAGCACAGCGACTGCTGTGACGTCTTCAAGAACACCCCCGACCCCGCACCACACCCCGGGATTATAACTGCGCCACTGAGCTGCACTCAGGGGCCAAGATGCCATTTGGCCATATCTACGTGATGTAGTAATGCAGGTCAGCCAGCTCTGGTTCCGATCTCCAGGAGAACCCGGCCAAGGGTTTCATATGGCCATCTATCTCTTGCCAGGGCCCTATTCTGTTTGTTAAAAAGAAAGATGGAACCGTGCGCCTATGTGTGGATTACCGGCCCTCAATCAGGTTACTCCTTCCACTCATCCCAGAACTACTGGCCTGTGTACAATCAGCCCAAGTATTCAAGAAACTCAACCTACGGGGGGCTACAGCCTGGTTCAGATCCACCGGGATGAGTGAAAGGCTGTTTTTTTAACTCAGTACAGCCACTACGAATACCTGGTAATACCATTTGGCCTCACAAACGCCCCTGCAACATTGCAGCTCTTAGTGAACGAGGTCTTCCATGGCATTCCAGGCCAGTACATCACAGTCAACCTAATAAAAAGAACAGGAGTACTTGTGGCACCTTAGAGACTAACCAATTTATTAGAGCATAAGCTTTTGTGGACTACAGCCCACTTCTTCGGATGCATATAGAGTGAAACATATATTGAGGAGATATGTATACACACATACAGAGAGCATGAACAGGTGGGAGTTGTCTTACCAACTCTGAGAGGCCAATTAAGTAAGAGAAAAAAACTTTTGAAGTGATAATCAAGATAGCCCAGTACAGACAGTTTGATAAGAAGTGTGAGAATACTTACAAGGGGAGATAGATTCAATGTTTGTAATGGCTCAGCCATTCCCAACCGCATTTGCTCCAATCCCTCAGATAGAGACAAGCATCTACAAGATCTTTATCAAGCATTCTTAAAACTACAATACCCACCTGCTGAAGTGAAAAAACAGATTGACAGAGCCAGACGAGTACCCAGAAGTCACCTCCTACAAGACAGGCCCAACAAAGAAAATAACAGAACACCACTAGCTGTCACCTTCAGCCCCCAACTAAAACCTCTCCAGCGCATCATCAGAGATCTACAACCTATCCTGAAAGATGATCCTTTACTCTCACAGATCTTGGGAGACAGACCTGTCCTCGCTTACAGACAACCCCCCAACCTAAAGCAAATACTCACCAGCAACCACACATCACTGAACAAAAACACTGACCCAGGAACCTATCCTTGTAACAAAGCATGATGCCAACTCTGTCCGAATATCTATTCAAGTGACATCATCATAGGACCTAATCACATCAGCCATACCATCAGGGGCTCGTTCACCTGCACATCTACCAATGTGATATATGCCATCATGTGCCAGCAATGCCCCTCTGCCATGTACATTGGCCAAACCGGACAGTCTCTCCGCAAAAGAATTAATGGACACAAATCTGACATCAGGAATCATAATACTCAAAAACCAGTGGGAGAACACTTTAACCTGTCTGGTCATTCAATGACAGACCTGCGGGTGGCTATATTACAACAGAAAAACTTCAAAAACAGACTCCAACGAGAGACTGCTGAGCTGGAATTGATATGCAAACTAGACACAATCAACTCAGGATTGAATAAGGACTGGGAATGGCTGAGCCATTACAAACATTGAATCTATCTCCCCTTGTAAGTATTTTCACACTTCTTATCAAACTTATCAAATCTCCTCAATATATTTTCCACTGTATATGCATCCGAAGAAGTGGGCAGTAGCCCACGAAAGCTTATGCTCTAATAAATGTGTTAGTCTCTAAGGTGCCACAAGTACTCCTGTTCTTTTTGCGGCTACAGACTAACACGGCTGCTACCCTGAAAAAAGTCCACCTAATGAGATCCCCGTCTTCTCTGAGGATCCTGAGCAACATACTCAGCATGTCCGGCTGGTCCTGGAACAGCTCTGCCAACACAGCCTGGATGCAAAGCTGGAAAAGTGCAGCTTTGATCAATGCTCTGTGAAGTTTCTGGGCTACATCTTGTCCCCCAAAGGCCTCCAAATGGACCCCAAGAAGGTGGGGCAGTATGAACCTGGGCACTCCCCCAAAACGTCAAGGTGCTGCAACGCTTCCTGGGTTTCACTAACTTTTATAGATGCTTCATCTCTGGGTTTTCAAGCGACATTGCCCCATTGATAGTGCTTCTCTGCAAAACTACCACCTTCACCTGGGCTTTGGCGGCCCCACAAGCATTCGACCGGCTCAAGATGACCTTTGTCAGTTCCCTGGCCCTGGTCCATCCCAACTAATCCTGACTGATGCCTCCAATATGGCAATTGGGGCCCTACTCACTCAAAGACATAGTCCCCAACAGCATCTCCAGTCTTGTGCCTGCTATTCATGGACGCTCACTCCAGCCGAACAAAATTACAAAACTCTACATAAGTTGCTTCTAGCCATCCAAGAGACCTTCGTAGAGTGGTGCCACTATCTGGAGGGTGCACAGTACCCAGTCCAGGTCTACAGGGAACATAAAAACCTGGAGTATCTCCGCTGAGCCAAAGCGCAGAACCAGAGGCAGCTTTGCTGGGCCCTGTTCTTCCCACACTTCAATTTCACCATCACGTACCACCCGAAGACCCAGACCAAGACTGCCAATGCCTTGTCCCAAAGAGGGGAATATCTTGCTATCCAGGAGTCCCCCACATGGAGCCCCCACATGATTTTAAGCCCTGGAACTTCCTGGATGCCACAATTCCCCAAGACCTCATGTCACTGATCCACTCAGCCATGGGGAAGGTGCCCCCTCCCAAGGAACTCAAGACAGCAGGCCAGGGCCAACACTAGGTCCAGGATGGCTTGCTCTATGTCAAGGGCCGCTTGTATGTTCCACCAGGACCCCCCAGTTTGAGGTACTCCGGCTCTGTCTTGACTCGCCACTAGCAGGCCACCTGGGACACCTCAAG
Source organism: Trachemys scripta elegans (assembly GCF_013100865.1). Lineage (NCBI taxonomy): Eukaryota > Metazoa > Chordata > Testudines > Emydidae > Trachemys > Trachemys scripta. Next base: position 2,397,390 of record NC_048320.1, on the reverse strand, counting down.
ACTCTCCGCTTGGCCGCCCACTCCTCTGGTTGCCCCGAGTGTGCACTACAGTCCACTTGACTGTTGATTCCTGTGAGACATGCACCCACACCAAGATGCTGCGCTCAAAACCCCTCAGCATGCTACTGCCTTCTGAGACCCTGTCGGGACCCTGGTGGCCATTGCCCTGGGCTTCACAGCTGAGCTCCCTTGTCTCAGGGGCACACTGTAGTTCTCACTCTGGTTGACCAGTTGACAAAAATGGCCCACGGCATCCCCATTGTGCACCTGCCCCTGCAGAAGAGATGGTCCCGCTCTCGGTGACTCGCATCCTCTGCCCTCATGGGCTCCTGGAGAGCGGCACAAGTGATCGGGGTCCACAGTTTGTGTGGCGGTTTTGCTTGGGATCTGCACTTGCACGTCCTCTGCCTCTCCCCACAAACTGATGGTCAGGCCACATGAGGGAATCAGCTGTTAGAACAATGCATGTGCTGCTTCATGAATTTCCACCAGGACAAATGGTCGAGCCTCCTGTCCCGAGCAGAGTTTGTTTACAGCAATGCCGGCCAAGTCTCCATTGGGCAGAGTCCATTTTGTGCCAACTGTGACTTCCACCCCCATCTCCACTCAGCCATACCCAACAACTCCACCAATCCTGCAGCCACTGACAGGGTGCAGTAGATCCAAGGCCCACCTGGACAAGGCCGAGGAGAACTAAAAGTGGTATGCTGACCGCTGGCATCAGGAAGGCCCGGCATTCGCTGCTGGGCAAAAAGTGTGACTCTCAGCCCTAAACCGCCACACCAGCATGTTGTAAACTGGACCTCCGATCCCTTGAGCTACGTTCCATCAGCCGGCCAATCAACCCAGTGCGTGGGACGCTTCAGTTACCCAGATCCCTCACATACACCCAGGGTTTCATGTATCCTCACGGAAGCCCTTTCGCTCACCAGGCTCAACCGCTGCACTCTCCGGCGTGGGTCCAAGGACATGAGGAGGATGCAGTCCATGAGACACTGGACTTCAAAATCAGACACAGCTCCCTCTGGTGCCTCAGAGCCAGGTTGGGCTGTGGCCCAGAAGAGCAATTCTGGGAGCCCACAGCCCGAGTCCATACTCCCACCCTGCCTTTGCTGCTGCCACTCCCAACAGGGGGCACCCCTATAAGGGGGGAGGGGACGTAAGACCCTGCAGCTCTAGTACCCAGCTGGCATCTCCAGACCGTCACCCAGCAGCAACTGTAACCAGCCTGCCTGCCACTGCCCACGACTTGCTGTGGACACTGACCATGGGCTCAAGTCCTGCCTCAAAGAGTCTGACAGGCAGCAGCCTCATGGCTCCTGATTGGCTCCCCGCCCTGTATAAACCCAGCCTGGACCTCCTGGAGCTGCCACACCCCACTCTGCTCCAGAACTCCTGGCTCTGGCCTCGCCTCCTGACACCTGACTCGGCCCCTGACGCTTGGTATTGAGCCTGGCCTGGAACCTGACTACAGACATCTTGGCTACCCTCAGGGTCAGGTTTGCCCCTGCTCTGCCCATGTGGGGATCCTGATGCCAGGAGCCCCCCGGCCTTGGCTGGACTAATCTGCTCGGGAATGGCTCTGTTCTGGCAGCCTCACCTTCCACAGGGCGCAGATGAAGAGGGCCAGGAGCAGGAGCCCGGCCAGCACAGCCAGCACCACCCACCAGGTGGGGATCTCCTTCTCCGCATCCGGGCTCACCCGCACCACCTCTGTGTGGGCCTGGGGAGGGACAGCCAGGTCAGTGCCCCACCAAGGGGGAGAGAGACGGGGCCAGGAGGGGCCTGGGGGAAGGGCTGACCCCCTCACCTCAGGGTGGGGACTGCAAGGGCGGTGTCCCACCAGCCCAAATGACCACGGTTACCAAGACAACGGGCTGCCCCCCCACCTCCCCGGCCAACTCACTAGAGGGCTCAAGTTGTCTGTTCCCCACCTCAGACCTCATGCGTGGTCTGGTACCAGGTGCCCCATGGTGCCACCCTCCGGCCCAGGGAGCTGCAGCCGGTGCTGGACGGGGTGCTCTCGCCCACGCCTCTGTGCCCTGGGGCCAGGCCGAGGCGCTGGCTGCACGCTCTGCCAGGGCTAGGGTTACCATACGTCCGGTTTTTCCCGGACATGTCCGGCTTTTCGGCACTCAAACCCCCGTCCGGGGGGAATTGCCAAAAAGCCGAACATGTCCGGGAGAATGCCGGCCAGGCACTTCCCCTCCCGCCGCGGCTCTGCTCCTCCCCGACTCTTCGGCTCTGTTTAAGAGCCGAGCGCTACGGGCTTTGGGCAGCCCCCATACCTCCGGACCCTGCGCCGCCGGAGCCCGGGAGGGGAGGTGCCCGGCCGGGGGCACAGGGTCCGGAGGCAAGGGGGCTGCCCGAAGCCCGAGCGCTACCGGCTTCACAGTTTGCCGGGCAGCCTCCAGACCCTACGCCCCCGGCTGGGCGCTTCCCCTCCCGGGCTCCAGCTGCACTGGGGAAGCGCCGGCCGGGGGCGCACGGTCTGGGGGCTGCCCAGCAAACCGTGAAGCTGGTAGCGCTCGGGCAGCCCTTTCCGCGTGGCTGGGAGTTGGAGGGAGGAGGGGGCGGAGTTAGGGCGGGGAAGGGGCGGAGTAGTGGCAGGGCTGGGGGTGGGGAAATGGGCGGGGCCAGGACCCCATGGAGGGTCCTCTTTTTTTATTTGTTAAGTATGGTAACCCTAGCCAGGGCACTGTGCCCTGGGTCTGCTCGGCTTGGCTCTCCCCACCCACAGGAGTGCCCCGTCACTGCCAGCACGCCCCAGCCCTCGGTGCGGGGCCCCAGCCCCAGGCGGAAGAGTGTGACTCTCAGTGCCTGCTTCGGGCTCTTACTGCCAGGGCCACCATGCCAATCGGTATCTGGGGGGCAGAGTATGGGGGCACCAGCAAGGCGCTGCAGGGCTAACAGAACCAGCCCCCCACAGAGCAAGGGGGCCGCAGGTGGCTCCTCCCACTGGCCGTGGCCCCTCCCCAAGGACGTACCGTGGCGTGTCCGCTGGGCAGCAGTTCAGGCTGGATGTGGTAGGGCATGGCGGAGACGTTGAACCAGGCCTGCGACTGGATGATGAACTGGTCATGGGGCCGCTGTGCGGGAGAGAGCCCCGGGGGGCAGCAGGAATGGCCCAGCACTCACTGGCAGGGCTGTCATGCTGGGGACATGCCCAGTGACTGGCCGTGCCTGCGAGGGGCTGGATGCCCTGCATGGGTGCTTTGGGCACCGGCAGGGCTGGGCTGATCCCAGAGCAGGGGCATGAGGGAGATGTGACAACAGGCTGGACTCCACCGCCCCCCGGCTGGGCCCCACTGCCCTCTACTCTTCTGTGGGGCCACGAGACCGCAAGGGAAGCAGGGCAGCTGGGCCTCTGTCCATCCAAAGGGAGATGACGGGGCATCTCCAAGCTCCAGCGGACTGCAGCCCAGCATGTCCTGCCCTGCAGGGAGCCCGGACTCCTGGGTTCAGACCCCAGCACAGTTCAGGGGCTGCCCAAACCCACTCAAGTGGAACGCCACGGCCTGTACACACAGGGCCGAAGTCAATGTGCAGTACAGGGGTGCCCTGCTGTGTTCAGACAGCCTGTGCAGTCCTAGGGGGGATGGATGGGTGGGCCTGGGTGGGCCCGCACTTGCCTTGGGCCCCGGTTCGGTGGGCAGGCAGGGGGAACCTCACTCACACCCCTTGGGGAGGGGGACAGATGGGCAGACGGGGACTCCACTCGCCCTGGGGGGGGGGGGGGGGGGATGAACAGGTAAGGAGCCCCCCCCCCCCCAGGGGGGACACAGGGGGGGGCAGGGGGGACCCCACACACCCCTGAGCAGGGATGGAGCTCTGAGGGCTCTGATCTCAGCACTAATTGAATTTTTGGGTTGGGAACCAAACTGGAAAAAACAGGGGGAACAGGAACTTTGGGTTGAAGTGAAGCTGAAGATTTGGGGGTTTCTGACCAAAATGAGAACTCCCCAACATTTCATTTGGGAAACCCCAACCCCAAATCTCCTCCAGGGCTCCCTGCTGCAGAGCCAGGGGCCAGCCGGCCTCCCGGGCTTTCCCTAGAGCTCCTGAGAGGAGCCTGCCAGCCCTGAGAGGCCGGGCATCAGCCAGTGCTCTGGGGGCTGGAGGGCTCCCTGCGCGGAGGTGTGGACCTGGGAATACCAGCAGGTTTCCAAGGGACTCTCGCCTTGGCCTGGTCAAATCTGCACCAGGTTCGACAAAACCTGTCACGTCAGCGAACGGGCGAGTGGCTGGGAAAATTCTGACCGGCCGCGTCCCCACCTTCCTGACGCTCTGCATCCACAGGACGGAGTGGACAGTCACCATGGCCCGCTGGTCCCTCTCCAGCATCTCCACCTTGCACAGCACGGCCACACAGGGTTGGCTGCTGCAGTTCTGCCACAAGACAGAGCGAGTCAGCCCTGCGCCCCCACCCCCTGCACCCCTGCGACACCTGCAGGGTTTGGATCCAGAGCCTGGGGGTAGGGGTTGATTTGTCCCCATGTGATGTTACTGACATAACCTGGGACCGTAGAAATCATTGTTGCAACCACTGTTATATATTTGCACCAAATATTGTACAAAGGTTGTCGTATAAGGTGTCTGTGGACAGGTTATGGTTTGCTGATCATGATTATGCTGTCTGTATGCATGCATCATTTTTGTAATTGAAGTTATGAATATTGACTATGTACTTGTATATCAATGTGTTTTGATTCTGAAGTAAAGCATTTGGTCAGCTTCCTGAGAAAGGAATTTTCAAGTTAAGTGCCCAATCAAGAAACACTTAACTGACAATAGACCTTGGGAGACTCCAATCCACATAAGAAGTCTTCCTGGGGACATTCAAGATAGCGTGTGGGCAGTGGCTGCCGCCTGTAAAGCATTGAGTCGTGCATGGACATGTGACTTGCCCATGTGACTCCAGACTCCATTTTGCTGTAATTTTCCACAGTAAGAACAAAGAGGTGTCCTTACACCTGGAAGAGACTATAAAAAGCTGATGCCTCATCTCTATCTTGTCTTCAATCCTGCTTCATACTTCTGGAGGGACTTTGCTACAAACTGAAACTTTGAACAAAGGACTGAATGACCCATCCCAGCTGGGGATGTTCCAGAGACTTGATTTGAACCTGCAGTTTATTCCATCACTGCTACAAGCCTGAACCAAGAACTCTGCCATTACTGTATGTAATTGATTCCATTTAACCAATTCTAGCTCTGATCTAGATTTTTTTCTTTTTATGAATAAACCTTTAGTTTTTAGATTCTAAAGGATTGGCAACAGCATGATTCATGGGTAAGATCTAACTTGTATATTGACCTGGGTCTGGGGCTTGGTCCTTTGGGATGGAGAAAACCTTTTTTCTTTTACTGGGGTATTGGTTTTCATAACCATTCACCCCCGTAGTGAGTGGCACTGATGGTGATACTGGGAACCTGGAGTACTGTATCTAAGAGAATTGCTTGTGTGACTTGTGGTTAGCCAGTGGTGTAAAACCACAGTCCTCTCTGGCTGGTTTCGTTTGCCTTGGGCTGTAACTGCCCTGTTTGAAGCAATTTGTCCTGAACTGGCACTCTCAGTTGGGTCCCACCAGAACCACCCAGCTCCAGAGCAGATGGGGGGGCAGGGCGGGAGAGATGGAAGATGCCGGCCCAGCGTGGGAGCTGGCCTTCGGGTGTGTGGCCGCTCGGGGACCAGACACAGAGCTGTCTCCCTTGATAGCGTAGTCCATGCTGCCCACAGAGTCTGCCTGGTCTCCCAGCCATGCTCTGGCTGCAGGCCCTAAACTGCTATCTGACCTACAGCCCCCCCTAGTGGGGGGATCCCTCCCCACCCCCTTTTGCAGCCACCCTGTGTGTATAACAGGGAGGCTAAAGCCCAGGAAGCCACACCCCTGGGGGCACTGCTTTCCCCTCACCAGGGGTTCTCTGCTCCCCCCAGATTGTCTCTGCACAGCACTGGGCCTGGCCAGCACCCGCTGGGGCAGGGTCTCCTGGCAGACACCCCCCCTTCTCCTTACCACCAGTGTGGGCTCCCTGAGAGTGGCTGGGCCTGCCTCGGCCTTGTCTGCCTCCCGTCGCTCTCGCCTGTGGGCGGGCTGGTCACTCATGTTGTGGCCAGGGGAGGCCGTTGGTTTCTGGCCCTCCAGCTGGAATGAGAGGGGACACGGCCTCATCTCCACATCCCAATGCCACAGGGATAGGCCCTATGGACCAGCCTCCATACTAAACCAGTCCCCCTCCGCCCCTCCATACCAGCCCAGCACCCCTGGCAGCCTGGGCAGACCCCTCAGACGCTGCCCAGTGGAACCAGTTCTTGGGGAGTTTTGATATTTGGAAATTTCCTTCAAACTGGAAATTGCAAACAAGTTTGCTTAGAAAACACCAACCCTGAATTTCCAAGCCAGACTCTGCTCCCAGGGCCCTGCAGCCCGGGACTGAAACTGACGGGAAAGGATCACAGCTGCTGTTCAGTGGTGAGTAACAAGACTTATGGCCATCTATTTCTGTCAGCAGCTGCCACGCGGCCTGCCCCTGGGCTGGGGACCCCAGGGCTCCCCTGGAGCTGCAGACCTTGGACCGATTGCTTTCCGGGGAAATGCAGCCTCCAACAAATCAGGATTTTCCAACCAAACGCTGCTTCCTCGGAAACCTCCGACCGGCTCCACTCAGGGCTCCCACCCTGCGGCTTGGTGGGGCTGGGCTGGCTCTGCTCCCAGCACAACTGCACGTGGACAGCGCAGCCCCACAGCTCAGCCCCACAGGCTGGCAGCTGGCTGGGATAGCGGGACTGGAGCCGCTTTGCCTGCTGGCACCTGGGAAGATCCCACATCAGAGCCTGGCAGGTGCACTCGGACCACATGTTCCATCTCACCCGTCACCCCCTCCCTTGGGCCCCGTGGAGCCTGCGCTGCCCCCAGCTCCCGCTCTTGCTCATGGAGGGACAGGTGCCTGGCAGCAGAGCTGGGATGGCGACAAGGGGCCTTTCTGCTAGTGCTGGAGCTGGCAGAGCCCGGGGCCCATGGCCTGGTAGCAGCCCCCCACCCCCCTGGTGCAGCAGATCCCCGCTCCTACCCCCAGAGGGTTGAGTCCTGTGGGGCTGGAGCAGTTGATCCTCCCCTCTGTGTTGAGCTCCATCATGTACAGCAAGAAGTCGCCCTGGAACTGGTTCGGGAACTCCACCCGCAGCTCTGCGTGGCTCACGGTGCCAGGGCCCTGGTTGTGCAGCTTGGGGATGGGAGGGGAAGAGAGGGGAGTAATGCTGGGTGGGAGTGGGGGGGCGCCACGCTGGAGGGAGGCATCGGGAGGAAGGTGGGAGACAGGAGTTGGGGGGTTGTCTCCTGGTTCTCTAACAGGAGTTAGGGGGCGTCTCAGTCTCAGGCTCCCGCTGGGGGGCTACATGTAATCGCTGTTCCAGACCCCTAAGCATTTCCGTTGCCCTCTTCTGAACCTTGTCCAATTCCAAGATTTTTTTTCGAGATGGGGCGAGCACATCTGCACGCCGTGTTCCAGGTGTGGGCGTCCCATGGATTATATCGAGGCAATAGGACATTGGGTGATTAACAACCCGCTAGCAAGGGGAGCCAGCTTATCAGCTGGGGGCTGTTAACCCGGAGGAGGAAGGCGGGGCTGGAAGCCCAGGGCCCCAGCGAGGTGACTCCTCCCTCCCCCCCACCTGAGCCTAGGAGAACGCTGAAGCTTGGGAAAAGCCTGATGGGGGGGGGGGGGGACCCTGGACATAAGGGGGGGGGGGGGGGGGGGGAGAGAACAGGACATACAGGTGATGGGGGGGAGGGCGGCTTGCAACAAGACAGCCAGGGAGAGGGGTCACACCCGGGCCACCTCCCCAGTACTGGCAGTGCCGAATGGAGCATGTGAGGGCAGTATGGAACAGAGCGCGTGTGTGGGGGCGTACCTGTGTGTGTGCGTACCAGTGCAGGTGCATGCACATGTGTGGGGGTACACGTGTTTGTGTACCAGCGTGTATGGGTGTGGGTGTACCGGAGCATGTGTGGGTGCACTAGCATGTGTAGGTGTACCAGCATGTGTGCAAGGGGGTGGGGGGAGAGGGAAGTGTACCAGTATTCACAGGTGTGTGTGTGTGTACCAGTGCACATGTGTGGGGATCCACACATGTCAGTGTACAGTGGGTGAGCATGGGGCTACCTATGTGTGTGGATGTGTACCTGTGTGTGTGTGTGACTGTACCAGCGTGTGTGCAGGAGGTACACAGATGTGCGTGTACCAGCGTGTGTGCAGGGGGGTGCCCAGGTGGGAGTGTACCAGCGCGTGTGCAGGGGGGTGCCCAGGTGGGAGTGTACCAGCGCGTGTGCAGGGAGGTGCCCAGGTGGGAGCGTACCAGCGCGTGTGCAGAGGGTGCCCAGGTGGGAGCGTACCAGCGCGTGTGCAGGGGGGTGCCCAGGTGGGAGCGTACCAGCGCGTGTGCAGGGGGGTGCCCAGGTGGGGGTGTACCAGCGCATGTGAGGAGGGGATGCCCAGGTGGGCACGTACCAGCACATGTGTGGGGGTGTATGTGTGCAGGAGGCTGATACGTGGTCTCCGGGAGCTGTGCTGACTACTGTTTGATCAGCCCCATTCCGAGCTGGCGCGGTGGGGCACAGGGGTGCCAGGGCCCCGCTGCCCAGGCCCAGCCTTGCCGTCTGCTCCCCTGGGCCATGCATGCGCTTCCCCGGCGCCCGCTGCCTAGTGCAGCCCCCAGGCTCCTTGTGCCACCCAGGATGGGTGCTTGGAGAGCCTCCCAGCCAGAGGAGCCTGGCGCAGGGCCCTCCACCCCGCGATGCTCCCAAGCGACACCAGGAACCAGCTGGGGAGGGACAGAATTCCCCCCGAGCCATGGCAGAGGGCCTTGCTGTGAAACATCTGTGGGGGGGGAGAGAGCAGGACTAGGGGGCTCATTGCCCAGCTCCGGGTGAGGGAAGGAGGCCACGCCTGCCCTGTGGCCCCCTGCGCTGTGGGGCCATACCTGATAGACGTGCTCCACCCTGGGCCCGTGGTCCTCCAGCCGGCGGCTGCCCTCCACCAGTTCCCAGCCTGCCACTGGCAGCACCATGGTGGCTGGCAGCGAATTCCTGTGGGAGCCAAGGTGGGCAGGCTGAGTGTTCCCACTTTCGAGCGCGGGGGTCAGTTGCAGGGTCGGGCTGGCCCCAGGCTCTGCAGGGCTCGCGGAGCAGAGCTGCTGCGCCCCACAGAGGGAGGCCACGTGGCGCTAACCCCGGCCTGCCAGAGGTGCAGTCAGAGGGCACGAGGTGGCATTGAGTGGTGTGACTGGGCACTGAGCCAGTACCAGCCATGGCCACTGCCCGACCCCACCCCACTCGGGATCCCAGCCGTGCCAGGGAACCCCCCCAAGGGCACCAGACCCGCTCTGCCCATCCCCCGTGCTCACAGCCCCCTCACCCTCGCAGGTCCAGCAGCGCGGCGACCTTGATGGGGATCTGCACCCGCTCCACGTTGCTGTGGGGGCTGCGGCTATTCTTGCTGCGGTCAAAGGGGAAAAGCCAGGTCAGACGCAGCGCCCGGTGGGGCCCTGCTGGGACAGAGCCGGGCAGAGGCGACTGGCGCGAGGGGCTACAGCAGGGGACAGGAACTCCTGGAGCCTCTTCCTGGCCTGGGAGGGAATGTGGGCTAGTGGCTAGAGCAGGGAACTGGGCCCCAGGACTCCTGGAAGGCTAATTCGGTAACGTTCCCAAAGCGCTTTGAGATCCAAAGACAGGGCCAGCCGCGCCCTAGGCCTTCGCCACTGCTCTGGGCTGGGGCAGGCCGGTAGTGGGGCGGGAGCTGGGGGGCTCTGCCCCAGAGTGACCAATGGGTGGGCTGAAAGGAGCATCCCAGGCCGGCCAGCAGGGCCCGGGGGTGGCTCAGGGAGCCGGGCACTTGACAGGCCGCTACAGGGGGGAGGGGGCACCTCCGTCACCTCCACAGCTGCAGCTGGAACTCGATGGTGTCACCAGCGTCCTCCAGGTTACTGATGCTGAGTGCCACGTCCACAGCGATCTGCGGGGAGAGGGGAGCTGGTGTCTGCCCGGCCAGAGGGCATGGGCAGGGCTCCTCGGCCGGGGGGCCCAGGCAAAGCCCCTTCCCAGCTCCGGGCACCACCGTGCTGCGGTACCTCCATCACCAACGGACAGCGCAAAGTGTCCAGGAGCTGGTGAGCACAGGCATGTCCTGCCAGGGGCCCCTCACCCAAGGGAAGGGCAGCCCGGAGGCGGCGCATGGGGGGGGAGGAAAGGCCCCTACCTTGGTCCCGCTCTTCATGGGGTTCCCCAGCTCGCAGATCACCACACGTGTCTCGTTCTCCTTCTTGAGGTTACAGATCAACTTCTCCAGCCCCTACGGCCGGGGTACAGAGGCAGGGGGTTACCATGGGGGCAGCGGGGAGAGGCTGGGGGCAAGAAGCGGAGGACTTTCACTGTGGGGGGAGGAGGGGGCTGGATGGGGCCCGGACACACACGCATGGGAGCTCCCCATCCCAGACCCGCTCTGAACCAGCATTCACTGCAGGATAACAACCTCCCACTGCAACCAGCTAAGGGAGTGACCCTGGAGCAGAGGTCAAGGCTGTAGGGCCAGGGTTCAAACCCCGTTGATGACACAGGGCAGACGATGCAATGGCAGAGCGATGGAGACCACAGAGCTGCAGCGGGGGAAAGGTGCCAGCACCGCAGTGCCTTCTGGGAGCCCGTCCAGCCCCGCCCGTACCTGGACATTGCTGGTGGCTTTCTGATAGTGGGCGTCGCGTGGCAGCTGCAGCCGCAGCTCGGCCTCGAAGGCGCCTTCGCCCTCATTGGTGGCGTCGGCCAGGATGTGAACCACGTTCTCGGCCCCGATGAACAGCTGGGCCACGGGCCTGAGAGATGGAGGGAAGGAGCCTGAGCCCTGGCCCGACCCAGAGGAATCCAGGGCTTGGCCAATAGGAGCCGCCTACACTGTGTATCGGCCGGGGAAGCTGTTCGAAAGTGGACCACGGCCAATGGGGAACAAGCCCTTGTGAGCCCTAGGGATCGGCAGGTCAGCTCGGGCCATCAGTCCCGTGTCCTGCCAGCACCAGCGGTCAGTGCCAGCCGAATCCCCCCATGCACTGAATGCTGCAGCACGCCAGGGAAAGAAATTCCTTCCTGACCCCCAGCCCAGTGGCCTGAGGATGGACCTGGCTTCAGCCCAAGTTGTGCTTACGTGTGGGCGGCAAGCTGTAGCTTTGGGATGCAGACGTTGTCCTCGCCGCAGTCCAGCACGATTCTTGTCTGGGGTCAAGCAGAACACAAAGCAAGAGCAGTTCTTCAGCCTCACAGCCAGTGACGCCATGGGGCACCAGCCCTGGCACCGCTCTGCCCCAGAGAGCCCAGCAGGGAGAGGAAAGGCTGAGGGCAGGGCGGGACTGAGGGGCAGCAGCAGAGCTGGGAGCAGGGGTCTGTGGGTCATGGTTATGGGGCACTGGCAGATCTGTGGGGTGGGGGAAGCCCAGGGCTGGGAAATCTGGGGGCTGCGGGTAAAGGTTGAGGGGCACCAGCAGAGCTGTGGGGCGAGCCCCTGGAGGGGACAGCAGGGGCTGCAGGACAGGAACATGGGGGGAGCCGACGGCTGGGATAGTTAGGGGGCATTGGGCTGGCACACCTGCTCCTGAACCACCGTCTGCCCGTAGAGCACCAGGCCCAGCTCCTCGGTGCCCAGCCCAGCTGCCAGGGTCAGCGCCAGGCTCACGACGATGGGGCTCAGCTTGTCCTTGAAATCAGCCTCGTCCTGGGGTGGAGGGGAGAGGAGAGTGATGAGGCAGGGCTGGGTGCCCGCACCCCCCGCCCCACAGGTCTCAGCCCGGGCACACTGTGAATCCTTCCCACTAGGACCAAGGGCGGCTGCCCTGGCCCAGCCTGAGCCCCCGGGACAGAGACGTGACCAAATGGGAATGTTTGGTAATATTTCTGTCCCCCCGACACGTGCCTCGGTTTCCCCTGTAGGCTGCGGGGTGCCTGAGGGGAGCAGGCGTATGATGCTCTCAGAGCAGACAGATGTAGGGGGCGTCACCCCACCCAGCTGGAGCGAAGAGTCACTAAGGAGCTGGCTGAAACTGACCTGGATCCGCATGGGGGTCAGAGCGCCAGTGCCCGCACTAGGGGTGCCTGCCCAGAGTCTCTCGGCAGGCCATGGGGCAGAGCCCGGGCTGGGGCTGGAGCTGTAGGGGCCGGGTGTGCAGGTCAGAGCTGGAGCCCACCAAGGGGTCACTGCTGGTGCTGTGCTCTGGGACGACCCACCCAGCCGAGGCTTAAACCCCGGCTCTGTGCCCCGGCCCTGGGGCGTCCCGGGCTGGGCCTAGGCGACCAATCACCCTGATGGGCCCATAACCCCCAGCTGGGGTGCGCTGGCCCCAAGGCGCAGCAGCGTCGCTGCCAGGAACCCGGCTCAGCCGGACCCGCGGGCACAACTCGGGGCTGCAGGAGGCCGGGCCCAGGGGCTCAGTGGCCAAGGCCAAGCGGGACCAGGGGCTGGCACCTAAAGGGGGGTTGTGTAAGATCTGGGGTGTGGCCCTGAGAAGTGGATCAGCCAGGAGCCACCCTGGGGTGCCCGCAGGGACCCTGACTATGGAGCAGCCCCCGCCCTGAGCCCCCCGTACCCGCAGGTAGGCTGTGAGATTCTGGCAGGTGAGTGGCGCCTCCCTCGATAGCTGCAGCTCCAGTCTGAGGCCCGCCTGGTGTGTCTGCAGCTCCCAGACCCTTCGCCCCGACGTGGGCTTCAGCCGGTCCAGCTGCAGGTCAGCGGCCAGCTCTGGGGAGCAGAGGGTCAGCAGGGGAGGGGAGGCTGCGGTGCCCCTCATCACCAAGCTCCCAGCCCCAGTGCCCATGCTGCCCTCTGGGTCACACAGCCCTGGCACCCACGCCACCGTCCCTGGCTCTGGCCCCCTGGCACTGGTACCCATGCTGCCCCCTCACTGCAATCTGCAGTGCCCACACCAACCCATGCCACTATCCCTGGTGCACACGCTGGCCCCTGGCCCCCAGCCCCGCCGGCCTCCTGGCTATACCGCTGTGACATTGCACTCCATGTTTTATGGAAATATGCTTATGAGGGTGAATATGATGTAACTGGAATATGTTTCATGCAAAAGGCCTCTTGTAAGGTATCATTACAAAGGTTATAAACTACTGAATATATTCCTCCTATTTGTATGCATGATCAGTCTTGTATCTGAAGCTAGAAATATGAAGTATTACTCTGAGGTCCTATTGTAACTATGCAAAGTGTGGGCCATTAATGGTGGTTTAGAATCTTGATGGCTCCCATTGACTAGGACAACTGATTGTAAATGGTTTATTTACCTTCACGCCTTCCTGTGTGTGTGGGCCAGCCCATGGGGAATGGAGACTAGGGGTCTTACAATGAGATGTGACCATGTCACCTGATAATAAAATCCATCTTAAATCTGGTACATTTTCATTAGGAGGGGTGGGGACCCATAGAGACAAAAGATTCCAGCCTTGTGCCAAAGCTATAAAGGGGGTGGACAGGACAAAGGGGGCTGCCAGTCATGAGAAAACCCCTGCTTACCACCTGAGATGTCTGCTGGAACTAACAAGGACTGTACCAGGGAAAGGATTGGGCCCAGACTAGGAGGAAGTCTAGTTTGTGAAAGAAGCTTGGAACATCTCTGAGGGTGAGATTTACCTGTACTCAGTTTCTTAAATTGTCCACCCTCTATAACACTGATAGAGAGATATGCACAGCTGTTTGCTCCCCTGGGTATGAATCACTTATTCTCGGTTTATTAATAAGCAAAAGTGATTTTATTAAGTATAAAAAGTAGGATTTAAGTGGTTTCAAGTAATAACAGACCGAACAAAGTAAGTCACCAAGCAAAATTTGGATCCCATTGGTAACTGGGTGTCTGGGTGCTGGAGACAAGTAACCTGCAGAGCAGTTTTTGGTTAAAGTCTGCAGCTTTGGGGGCATGGACCAGACCCTGGTTCTGACTCACAGCAGGCTGCTGTGTGTGGCTCAACAAGACAAGGTTCTGGAGTCCCGCGCTGGCAGGGAAAATGGGCTCAGAGGTAGTTTCAGCACATCACATGACAGTCCCAAGGGGATCTCTGTGACTGAACCCGTCACAATGGCTCCCTGGCTCCTGCCTATACCGCCCCCTGGCCCCCAGCCCTGCTGCCACCTCACTCCTGGCCATGCTTCCCCCCTGGTCCCCAGCCCCACCACCCCCTGGCCATGCTATCCCCCTGGCGCCCAGTCCTGCCGTCCCCCTGGTTTCTGGCCATGCCACTCCCTGCCCCTGCCCACCCTGCCCTCCTGGCCCCAGCCCCACCACTCTCTGGCTCCTGGCCATGCTGCCCCCCCCCCACTGGCACTCACTTATTCTCTCTGGGAGGCTCTTCCCCTTGATGCCCACGCACAGCTGGATGGGGAAGCTGTGGGGGAACAACACAGGCTGGTGAGGGCTTTGCCCGGCATTTGGGGGGGGGAAAGGCACAGGGGAAGGAGACAGCAGTTCCCCACTCCAGCCCTGCGCCCACCCAGAACACGGCCCCCCCATGTCCCTTTGCTCACCAGCTGACAAGGGTCCTGTGGGCAGTGCAGGTCTTCTCCTCAGGGTTCAGCACATCTGGCACTAACAGCTGGCTACTGGCCACCACCACGGGCTGGGCTCTGTGGGCACCATCAAGCCAGTCAAACACAGGCGAATGGCGCTGGCTCTGTAATATCTGGGCCAGCAGGCAGGGAGGGGGCAACGCCATCCCTGGGGTAAGCAAGAGGGACGCCTGGGGTCAGAGCTGGGCCCAGCCCAGCCGTGAGGAGCAACAACCCCAGGGCCTGAAGCCTGACCAGTCGGAGAAGCTCCGCGGGCAGGCAGCAGCAGCAGCAGGCTGTTATCCCCAGGGCAAGGGCGGCAGGCAGGGAGGAGGGGCTGGGTATGTGCCAGCCACCTCCCCCACAGCTGGGAACCCAGGCACTGGGGGGCTGCTGCTTGGTGCCAGGACAGAGTCTGTGCTGGGCACCACGCTATTGACCCCTCCCAGACCCAACCGGGGCTTCGGGCCCCGATCCTGGTGTCCTGGGGGCAGCAGCCCCTCCTGACTTCAGTGCTGCGGGCTCTAGGTGCAACTCATGTGCACAGAGAAGCACCCAGGACCAGGGCCCCTGGGCACTCACCCACCCCCTGCCCAGCCAGCCCCGGGCACTCACCTGTACACAGCCACCTTGCTGGCGCCGAACGCCCCAACCAGCACATCTGGGGGCACAAGTCAAGGGTCACACCGGGCTTCGCGGGGTGGGCACAGGATCCCACGGCTCAGCTGTGTGGCAAAGCTGCCAGCCAGAGCCAGGGCTCCAGCCAGCCAGGGGGGCATCCGCCTAGGGGGCCCAGAGAGCCGCACCTTGCTAGGGAAGGGTGTTCAGCATTTCTCAGGGAACAGCACCCAGCATGGGGTGACCTAGGAGGAGCGGGCAGCGGCCGGCACGGGAGGGGGGACCCAGGGGGCAGCACCAGGAATAGGAGGGGGGAGCCCAGGGAGCAGCGGCCAGCATGGGAGGGGGGCCCATGGGGGGGGGGGGGGGGGCCGGGCGGGGGGGGGGGGCCCAGGGAGCAGCAGCCGGCACGGGAGGGGAAGCAGCTGCCACACGGGAGGGAGGGCGCAGAGGACCGGGGGCAGCGCCCAGCAGAGGAAGGAGGTCCAGGGAGGAGGTGGAGGCCGAGCCCTCTTCCCCACACACTCATCTCTCTCCCCGAAGGGTCCGGGCCATGGGCCCTGGCCAGCTCCAGGCCTGTGACCCTGGCGGGCCGGGGGTGGCTGTGAGGATGGCCGTACCTGGGTACCCGTTGGCGTCGATGTCGGTGGCGCCGCGCACGGAGAAGCCGAAGGCGGCACGGCCGGAGAAGGGGCTCTCCAGGACCTGCGAGGCCGGCGTGCGGAGCCCCTCGCTGTACCCTCTGAAGATGAGCACACGGCCGCTCCCGACAAACGGAGCCCCCACCGCCACATCTGAGGGGACAGGACAGCAGGGCCCGCAAGCCGGGCCCCGGCCAGAGCAGCTGAGCCTCGGGCACCAGTTGCTCCTCATCCCCGGGGGCAGGATCCCACCCACTGAGGCAGGAACCGGGCCCCAGACGTTACACACTGACGAGAAGGGGACCCAGAGCTCGGAGGGTCGAGTCTAGGGGTCAGAGTGGGGGCTGGGAGCCAGGATGCCAGGGTTCTATCCCCGGCTCTGGGAGAGGAGTTGGGACTAGTGGTTAGAGCTGGGGGCAGCAGGGAACTGAGCGTCAGGACTGTTCCTGGCTCTGCTACTTTGTGGGGCTATGAGCGATTCGTCACTTTGCCTCAGTTTCCCCAGCTATATAGCTGGACTCAGAGCTCTTCCGCCTGGGGCTCGGCCATTCCAGGGCTGCCTCCCAGCCTTCCAGTCTGTCCGCGGAGGCTGTGGTCACTCCCCCACCACTGGGGCACACCTCCCAGGTGCCCTGCCCCAGACCCAGCCAGTGGGGGAGGTCTCTGAGCCAACCCAAAGCCCCCTGCCCTGAGCACTAGCAGACTGACACGCGGGGAGTTACCGACGTAGCCGTCCTGGTCCAGATCCCCCGCAGGAGCGATGGCTGTGCCGAAGCGGCCGTAGACCTCGGTGCCGGTCATGGTCTGCCAGGGGTGTCTGTAGGGGTGGGGACCCCGGTGCTGCAGGTACAGGTAGATGCACCCCACCTCATAGAGCTTGCGGTCGGAGCGGTGCTCCATGTAGAGCGGCGCTCCCACCAAGATGTCGTCCTTCCTGGTGGCAAAGGGGGCAGATGGCAGAGGGAGGCACCCGGCTAGTTTGGGCTCCCGTCCCCGTCAGGCCGCGGGGGCCGACGGAATGAAAGGATGATCCCACGGGGGGGAGGGGAGGAATGCTGGGATGGGAGCAGCCCCTGCCCCCCCGGGCGCAGCATCCCCTGCAGGAGGGACGCATTGGGCCATTGCGGCTAACACTAGTCGGTGCCCCGTGGCTGATGCTCCTGGACACGGACACGCCCTGAGCTCTGTCCGTCCGTCTGTCCGTCCCCAGTCCCCTCAGGGCCCAGGCTCCCCCTGGGCTGACATGGGCCTTGTGCTGGGGGCTGGGGTTCCCCCCTCGGCTCAGCTTTGCCCCACTCCTGTCCCCTGCCCCTGCTTGCCTGGTGCCAGGCTCTGCCAACCGCAGTGCAGGCTGGTGGGCACCAGATGGCAGCAGAAGCCAACGTGGGGGGATGTGGGGAGACAAACCAGGCTGGCTGGGGAGCCCAGAGCACAGGCCAGGAGGAGGAGCAGCACCTACAGGGACCCAGCCCCCTCCTCAGGGCACCGTGACTGCCCCATGGATTCACCAGCTGCACAATCCACACCCAGCACGTCAGCGGGGCCTGGGCAGAGGGGACCCTGGGAGCTCTTAGCCGTGCCCCCAGCCCTTGGCGCTGACGAGGGCTCTGGCCCCACAGGGCTGTACCACGAGCACGGGTAAAGCGGAGCATGGAGGCTCCTGGAGGTGATGGAGCCCAGCAGCCCCGGCACCCACCAGCGTGAGCCCGGCTCTCCCTTGCCCTGCCAGTGCCCAGGATGGGTGGCCTGAGTGAAGGGGCCTCGCCGCCCCCCCAGGCAGTGGTTGGGGACAGACGTGGGCACTTGGGCTCAGTGCCCCAGCTGCCAAGCCAGTGCCAACCTCCTCCTTACCCATCGCCATTTACATCAGCAACAGCCACCGTGTGACCAAAGTACGATGCCACCTGGAAGACATGCGGGGGGGGGAGGGGGGGGATGAGGACAGGGGCTGCGCTGGGCTGGCCAATGCCTGTCAACCCCGACCCGCAGCCCCTGCTCGCCCAGCCCTGGGCTCCCCCCAGCTCTGCCAGAGCCCCTCACTCCCGACCCACAGCCCTCTGCTCACCCAGCCCTGGGGTCCCACCCAGCTCTGCCGGTGCCCCTCACCCATGACCTGCAACCCCTGCCAGCCCAGCCCTCGGCCTACCTAGCTCTGCCGGTTCCCCTCACTCCC
>NC_048320.1:2323003-2364473 GCF_013100865.1 Trachemys scripta elegans | reverse complement strand
CCCCACCCCCATGCTCACTCCCCACCCCAACCCTGACCCCCCCTCACCCTCACCCTCTACCCTAACCTCACCGCCATGCTCACTCCCACCCCAACCCCGACCCCCACTTTCCACCCCAACCTCACCCCCATGCTCACTCCCGACCCCAAACCCCCATCACCTACCTGCCCTTACTGCCCTGGAAGAAGTCCATGGCGAAGCCGAAGTAGCTGTGGTTGGGCCCAGCGTAGATGGTGGGACGGTCCGAGTGCAAGTTGAAGGCCCGCACTGGCCACGGCCCTGGGGGAGCCAGCAGCACCTGGACCCAGCACCAGAGCCAGAGGGGAGGCAGCGGCAGCCACAGTCCCTGAGCTCCAGCCATCGTCCTGGCGTTCCTCCTCCTCTGCCCGGCAGGGATCCAATGCTCCAGGCAGGCCACTGCGAACAGCCCAGCCTGGCTGACGTGCTTCCGCCCCGTCAGCCCCGGCCGCCAGCAGGTCCTTATCAGAGGGGATGCAGCCACTTCCAGTGGGTCTTGGGCTCAGCCGGCGCTGCCCAGAGGGGCTGGGGAGAGCTCCCACCTGAGAGGGGAGCTGCACAGCTCCAGCCCTGCCAAGGCCCAGGGGGTGGGATTGGGTGGAAAGGCCCAATGGCTTAGAGAGGAGACCAATGAGAGGACATGATATGAGTCCAGGGGACAGCAAGAAATTTCCTGGTGCAAGTGCTGGAGGAACCAACTAGGGGCAGAGCTTTTCTTGACCTGCTGCTCACAAACCAGGAAGAATTAGTAAGGGAAGCAAAAGTGGATGGGAAGTCTGGAGGCAGTGACCATGAGATGGTCGAGTTCAGGATCCTGACACAAGGAAGAAAGGAGAGCAGCAGAATACGGACCCTGGACTTCAGAAAAGCAGACTTTGACTCCCTCGGGGAACTGATGGGCAGGATCCCCTGGGAGAATAACATGAGGGGGAAAGGAGTCCAGGAGAGCTGGCTGTATTTTAAAGAATCCTTATTGCGGTTGCAGGAACAAACCATCCCGATGTGTAGAAAGAATAGTAAATATGGCAGGCGACCAGCTTGGCTTAACAGTGAAATCCTTGCTGACCTTAAATGCAAAAAAGAAGCTTACAAGAAGTGGAAGATTGGACAAATGACCAGGGAGGAGTATAAAAATATTGCTCAGGCATGCAGGAGTGAAATCAGGAAGGCCAAATCACACTTGGAGTTGCAGCTAGCAAGGGATGTTAAGAGTAACAAGAAGGTACATTCTTCAGGTATGTTAGCAACAAGAAGAAAGTCAAGGAAAGTGTGGGCCCCTTACTGAATGGGGGAGGCAACCTAGTGACAGAGGATGTGGAAAAAGCTAATGTACTCAATGCTTTTTTTGCCTCTGTCTTCACGAACAAGGTCAGCCCCCAGACTGCTGCACTGGGCAGCACGGCATGGGGAGGAGGTGACCAGCCCTCTGTGGAGAAAGAAGTGGTTCAGGACTGTTTAGAAAAGCTGGACAAGCACAAGTCCACGAGGCCGGATGCGCTGCATCCGAGGGGGCTAAAGGAGTTGGCGGATGTGATTGCAGAGCCATTGGCCATTATCTTTGAAAACTCATGGAGATCGGGGGAGGTCCCGGATGACTGGAAAAAGGCTAATGTAGTGCCCATCTTTAAAAAAGGGAAGAAGGAGGATCTGGGGAACTACAGGCCAGTCAGCCTCACCTCAGTCCCTGGAAAAATCATGGAGCAGGTGTGACGAAGTGGGGGGTTTTCTTGTTTTCTGTGGAGTTTCAATGGTTTGCATGCGGAGGGGGTGGGACCCAGTTTCCCTGGGTGTTACTGGTTTAATGAGGTGAGGGGAGAGGGAATGTGTTTTGCAGAGGACCAGACAGAGGACTCGGGGACCCAGCTGATGGCCGGGAGGATGGATACCCCAGCGACCGGTGACCTGGCAACCCGGAGGCCCAGCTGAGGAGATGCAGCTGGTTCTGGCCAGTGGGCGGACAATGGGCTGCAGAGTGAGGACCCAGTGACCTAACCAGCCGGTTCCAGCCAGAGGACAGAAGCGAGGAGAGGAGGCCCCGGTTTACAACCCTGTTTACCTGGAGAGAAGACAATGGACAGAGGCGGGGCCTGGGGCCGGTGATCTCAGATGCCCAGCTGGGAGCAGGGGGGCTCTGGGCTGGAGAGGGGGAGTAGGCAGAGCCCACCTGGATGCAGAGAGACTGGGATGTGCTGGGCTGAGGGAGGCCAGGCCTGAGGCCCTGAGAGTTTCCTGTGCTGTGTTCAATAAACCCTCCTGTTTCATGCTGGCTAAGAGTCACTCTGATCTAGGGAACAGGGGGGACATCAACCCCTTCGGGGGGTGGAGGCCCCGGGGGTCCAGAGCGAGTGGACTCCCCGAGGGGGCCCACGGCGAGAAACAGGTGTGCTAGGGCTCCGAGAGGTGCAGATCCAGAAGGTGGAGGGGCCTGACCCCGAGAGAGAGTGGACCCCCGAGAAGGGCTGTCTCACTAAAAGGGGGTCCTAGAGTGGGCACGATCTGTGAGTCCATGACAGCAGGTCCTCAAGGAATCAATTCTGGAGCACTTAGAGGAGAGGAAAGTGATCAGGAACAGTCAGCATGGATTCACCAAGGGCAAGTCATGCCTGACTAACCTAATTGCCTTCTATGAGGAGATAACTGGATCTGTGGATACGGGGAAAGCAGTGGACGTGTTATTTCTTGACTTTAGCAATGCTTTTGACATGGTCTCCCACAGTATTCTTGCCGGCATGTTAAAGTATGGGCTGGATGAATGGACTATAAAGTGGATAGAAAGCAGGCTCAACGGGTAGTGATCAATGGCTCCATTTCTAGTTGGCAGCTGGTTTCAAGCGGAGTGCCCCAAGGGTCGGTTCTGGAGCCGGTTTTGTTCAATATCTTCATTAATGATCTGGAGGATGGCATGGACTGCACCCTCAGCAAGTTTGCAGATGACACTAAACTGGGAGGAGTGGTAGATACGCTGGAGGGTAGGGATAGGATACAGAGGGACCTAGACAAAATAGAGGATTGAGCCAAAAGAAACCTGATGAGGTTCAACAAGGACAAGTGCAGAGTCTTGCACTTAGGACGGAAGAATCCCATTCACTGTTACAGACTAGGGACCGAATGGCTAGGTAGCAGTTCTGCAGAAAAGGACCTAGGGGTTACAGTGGACGAGAAGCTGGATATGAGTCAACAGTGTGCCCTTGTTGCCAAGAAGGCTAAGGGCATTTTGGGCTGTATAAGTAGGGGCATTGCCAGCAGCTCGAGGGACGTGATCATTCCCCTCTATTCGATATTGGTGAGGCCTCATCCGGAGTACTGTGTCTGGTCTTGGGCACTACACTACAGGAAGGATGTGGAAAAATTGGAAAGAGTCCTGTGGAGGGCAACAAAAATGATTAGGGGTCTGGAGCAGATGACTTATGAGGAGAGGCTGAGGGAACTGGGATTGTTTAGTCTGCAGAAGAGAAGAATGAGGGGGGATTTGATAGCTGTTTCCAACTACCTGAAGGGGGGTTCCAAAGAGGATGGATCTAGACTGTTCTCAGTGGTAGCCGATGACAGAACAAGGAGCAATGGTCTCAAGTTGCAGTGGGGGAGCTCTAGGTTGGATATTAGGAAACACTATTTCACTGGGAGGGTGGTGAAGCACTGGAATGGGTTACCTAGAGAGGTGGCTTGACAAAGCCCTAGCTGGGATGATTTAGTTGGTGTTGGTCCTGCTTTGAGCAGGGGGTTGGACTAGATACCTCCTGAGGTCCTTTCCAACCCTGATGTTCTATGATTCAAGTGAAATTACAAGTGGGGAAATACACAACATGTCATTAGCCTGTGGATGTGGTTGTGGCCAGGAACCTAGCACGATTCAGAAAGGGACTGGCCATTTCTATAGGAAACAGGCAGATTCATAGCTGGCCTCATTAGCGCTAACAGTCACTGGACTGTGGAGGTGAATCCTGCTGCAGGGTTAAGCCAATCTCTGCCCATCAGAGCCCAGGCTGAGGCCGGGGGTGATCATCACACAGCTGACCCTGCAGTGTTCCTGCCCCTTCCTCTGCAGCAGCTGGTGCTGCCCGTGTCAGAGCCAGGGCACGGGGCCAGATGGACCCACAACATGGAGGTGGCGTCCCCGGGGCTTTCTCACCCCTTCCTGGCCAGAAGTGTCCCACTGGGCTGCCTGCTGCCCTTCCTCAGCACCAGGCGCAGCCTCACCCTCACCACGGTGTCGCCACCACACTGGCAGGTGGAGAAAAGGGCCAAAGTGGCCCAAAGCCAGGAGTGATTTGGGGTTCCCAGCTTGAGGCACCCCCAGGGGCCCGCGCTGGCCAAGGGGGCTGGTCAGCAGGCCTGTCTCCTTGTCCCCCTGGGACTCGCCCAGCAGGCTCACAGGGTGGGTGTCCCCAGGGGGCAGATGGGGAGCTGAGGCAGAGGGTGTGACTTGCTCCAGGTCACACCTGGGTGAGCTGGGAATCGCTCCCCTTCACCCAAGCTGGGCCAGCTGCCCTAGCCCTGGCCACGCCCCCAGAACTCAGCCAGGCACGGAGCAACACTGGCACGGAAAGTAGCACCAGGAGGCCAGCAAGGGGTGGCCTGGGGACCCTTCCTCAGAGCAGCAGGGGGCCCGGCTCCAGGACCAGGCAAAACCGCCGGGGAGGGTCAGGGCGCAGTGGTGCCCTGGGATTCCTGCTCAGAGCGGGAGCTCGCACGGCAGAAGTCACAAGACCCTGGGGGTAGGGGGAGCCGTTGTGCCTGCTGCTAGAGTCCCAGTGGGCCCCAGAGCCATGTCGTCGGGCAGCTGCAAGGCAAAGCCAGACGCTGGAGTCGGGGGCTCTCCCTGTCCCCTCATCGCACCCCCAGGAAGCTGCTTTGATGCCAGCACGGAAGCTCCTGCAGCACCTCGTCTGAGGTGAATGGTGCAGCTGGGGCTGTGCTGAGCTCAGGCTGCCAGGTTCTCCTTCCCCTCCTAGCCCAAACGCTGTGTCGGGGGGTGCTCTCACCCAGGGGTGGCTGTGTCTGGTGGGTGGTGTGGGGGTCTGCTCTCACCCAGGGGTGGCTGTGTCTGGTGGGTGGTGTGGGGGTCTGTGTCGGGGGGTGCTCTCACCCAGGGGTGGCTGTGTCTGGTGGGTGATGTGGGGCTGTCTGGGGTGGGGCTAGGTGTCGGGGGGTGCTCTCACCCAGGGGTGGCTGTGTCTGGTGGGTGGTGTGGGGCTGTCTGGGGTGGGGCTAGGTGTCGGGGGGTGCTCTCACCCAGGGGTGGCTGTGTCTGGTGGGTGGTGTGGGGCTGCTCTCACACTGCACCCCAGAGATGGCTGCATTTCAGGGGGTGGCTGAAACTCTCCATAGCCGGGGCTGACATGCCCAGCATATGGATGGAGGGACGGGGCTACTGGCGGAGTTGGGGATTTCAGGCTGCCCGGCGTGAGCCCAGAGTGGGGATGACGGGGAAGGTTAGCCATGGAGCAGGATCTCACTGCCACGGAAGCTGCATGGAGAATCCTCCATCCAAGGCAGGGGGAGGCAATTGCTCGGACCTGTAAGACCCAGTGCCCGGTATCCTGAGCCAGACTGGGTTAAATATAATCCTGGCCTGGCCTAGCTTCCTGCCCCCCCCGGCTGTGAGAGAGAGAGCAGCACGGTTTGCCTATCGCGCCACTCCAGCCGGCTTCTACCCGGGCAAAGAGGAAACCTCAGCGCAGCGGCTGCAGGAATTGCTTCTATTTTTAAACAGGTCTCTCCCCCCTCCCCCTACTGTGCACTTAGCCATGGGCCAGCTGCAATGCGTGGAGCAGCCAGGCCCTGTGGGCAGGACACCTGTGCTCTATTCCCAGGTCTGCCACGGACCTTGCGCAAGACCCTTCACCTCTCTGAGCCCTTCCCCTCTCACCTTCTGTCTTACCTAGAGAGATTTTGAGCTGGGGTGTGTGTGTGGGGGGCACAGATCCAGTGCAACGTGGCCCTCATCACACTGGGGACCTCTCCTGCTGGGCACTAGTGTAGTAATATGGTGCTTGTGGCTGAGGGAAACTGAGGCACACAGCAGGGCCATGACTTGCCCTAGATCATGCAGCAGTCCCATGGCAGAGCCAGGAACAGACCCTAGGAGTGCTGATTGCGCTAACTGGTGGCCACGCTGCAGCACTCCTTCCTCGGGGCCAGCCGAATGCAGGACCTCGCTGGCAGCGAGTGCTTGGACCCGAAATGGACAGCAATTAGGACCAGTCTAGCCCCAGCACTCAGGGTGGCCCAGGATGGAGCTGGGGGGGTCAAGAGACCTGGGCTCTCTCCCGGCTGGGTGACTTGGCAAGTCGCTGCCCCTCTCCCTCCTTAGGGCGAGGTCTAGGGCACCGGGGGGCCCTAGGAACTGCTGTAATCCACCAACCGACAGGCTGGGCTGGGGATGATGAGCGCGGGAACAAGCTGGGGGCACTGAGGGTGCCCCACTCATGCCATGCAATGAGCTGCAGCGCTGTCCTGCTGCCACCCCCCAAGCTCACCTGCACTGGCTCCAGCACAGCAGCTGCCCCCGCTGGGTGCAAGGGTGGGAACAACATCCAGGTCCAGCCTAGCTTCCACTTTTGGATTTGCTGCAGTAAGGGACCCCTCCCGTGTTCGCCGGGGTGGCGTGTGGGGGGGTGTGTGGTCAGTGCTGGGAAATGCTGGCTTCCTTTCCAAGGAGGGACGGGTAAGGAAGGGTAGAAAAACGGCCAGTAAATCCAGTCTGGTACATGCACAGCCTAAGCCAGGGTACATGAGACAGAGAAGACAGCAGGGGGGCACAACACCCCAGGCCACCCCCGTCCGCAGGATAGGCAGCAGCCTCGGCACACCGTCTGCCTGACCCCGGGCGAGCCTCAGGCGTCCCAGCCTCAGGGGGTGCTATGGTGGCCGTAGGAGGTGTCACGGAGTCCCCGGGCGATGTGCTGGAACTGCTCCCCACAAAGCCAGTCAGGACTTTGGGGAGCCTCCTCTCCCTTGGAGCAGACTGTCTTCAGGGCAAGAAGCTCACACGGCTTCACCTTCCTGGGTCTGACCTTGGAGCATTCAGCTTCCTCTGCCCCTCCATGTGCTTCCCACAGCGAGTCCGCCCAGGCGGGGTCCTGCACCCCCACTTCGCAGTCAGATGTGACTCTCAGCCAGCCAGTAACACAGAGGTTTATTAGATGACAGGAACACGGTCTAAAACAGAGCTTGTAGGTACAGAGAACAGGACCCCTCAGCTGGGTCCATTCTGGGGCCCAGCGAGCCAGACAACCCCGTTTGCCCTCAGTTCCCGTCTCCAGCCAGCTCACAACTGAACCCCCTCCAGCCCCTCCTTTCTGGCCTTTGTCTCTTTCCCGGGCCAGGAGGTCACCTGATCTCTTTGTTCACCTTTAGCTATTCCCTTGCAGGGGGAAGGGCCCCAGCCATTTGTTGCCAGGAGACAGAGTGTCAGCCATTTATGCACACTGGAAACTTAAGAAATACATAGGGGAAACTGAGGCACCTACACAGTATTCAGAGGAAACATTAAGAACAGTCCCACTCCGTCACAGGAGGACACCGGGTTTGATGGGGAGCTCCCGCCCACAGAGGGGGCAGGATGGTACTTGTTGGGAAATGTGGCAAATGGGCATTTGCCACTAGCGGGACAGGAGCAGGGGCCAATGGCTGGACAGGGACCAATGGCAGGGCAAGGACCGGAAAAGCCTTGAGACTGAGGCTGTCACGTGGGCTTGATGGGGTGGCACAGGGGGAGCCCGTGAGCACCTGGCAGCTGGCCCCAGGGCTGGAGTCAGTACTGACAATTTCTAGCCCACGAAAGCTTATGCCCAAATAAATTTGTCAGTCTCTAAAGGTGCCCCAAGGACTCCATTTTTTCCCTCTCTTCCCTGCTGCCTAAAGAGGGGCCTGGCCCACACAGCTGGCCTTGCTCTGTGCTCAGACACTAGCATGTGTTCTGCATTAGCATATGACACAGAGAAAACAACAGGACACAAGCTGGGCATTGAAAAGGGAATTTGAGCATCACAGTCCAGGCACAGATTAAGACAGTGGGGAAGGCCAGTGCCAGCCTCCGTCATGCAACCTACAAGCACATCACAGAAAACAAACAAGGGTCTTGGTTTTATTTCCCGGGGTGGTGTGGGGGAGGGAGGAGAACCTTTGGCTCCAAACTCCCCCCAGGCTTTGCCACTCATAGCAGGGCACTGGCAGGAACTCGCTGTTAATAAAAGCAGGTGAGAACTTTGTCATGCTGCTTCAGCAGCTTGCCAGGGCAGCCTGAGTTGCCCCAGGGAGATGTAAGCCCCTGCCCACGGAGTCTGCTTCGGCGGTCTACCGCAGAAGCAGCCAGTGTGTAAAATGCCACCCATCTGCACGTGCGCAGGGTCCTACATACAGTGGCCAAGAGCAGGAGGGAGGAGACAGGGATGCACACGAAGAACATGTGCATGGGAAGGTACAGGCCAGGTAGCATTGGCTTGTGATGTACTGGCACCATGGGAAGGCTGCAGGCAGCGAAGAGAAGCTGTGGGTAAATGAACTCTCTGGGATGGTCTCGTTGATGTGGCTGTGAAATCAGGGCCGGTTGCTGAATCCCAGCTGGAGTCCCTCACCAATACCCCCTGGAGAATGGCTTTTAAATGAGAAGATATGAACCCCCCCAAGTCATTACTAATTAATTTCACACCAGGGTTCCCAGCCCGGGTGCTCCACACGCAGGTTAAGATGGTGCCATTGTGGCAGCACCCACAGCCAAAAGCTCACATAGGCACAACACTTTACACACAGCCTGCAGCTCCCCTGGCCGAGATGCTGCGTGGCCCAAGGCAGCTCCCTGGAACCCTCCAAGAAGGCCTTCTCATGCACCATTAGTCTGGGCTGAGTGCCCAAGC
Source organism: Trachemys scripta elegans (assembly GCF_013100865.1). Classification (NCBI taxonomy): domain Eukaryota; kingdom Metazoa; phylum Chordata; order Testudines; family Emydidae; genus Trachemys; species Trachemys scripta. The sequence continues at coordinate 2,355,597 of NC_048320.1, read as the reverse complement.
CACAAACAGCGCATTCTTCACTCTAGCCTATTCTTAGGTCAGCCTCCTGCCGTGGGAGTGCATCCGTCCCACACAGGAAGAAGCACGGGCCTGAGGCCGTGACAGCGAAGAGACTTATGGTGGAGATCTCACCATCCAACCAACAGGGAGGGGAAGAGGCTAGTCTGAGCAGCTCTTCTCCAAGGCTGCAGGGAGCTAGAAGTGGAACAGCCCCCTTCAGGAGCTTCTCGTGCAAACGGCAGCAATTCATTCCCCTTCCCAAATCTCTGCCACCAGGACACCCTGCTGGAAACCTGGCTGCTCCTGGGGAACACGCTTAGCATGGGACTAGCGGCAACTGAGAGAGGCTGCGGGCCACCCTAGCACTGCAGGGCCTGACCCAGTACTTCTCAGCCACAAAGCATGGCGGAGAAAAGTGGAAGGGGATGGCTCTGCTCCCAGAGAGAAACAGCAGCCGTGAGGACAGAGGGATGGGGGAAATGGACAGTCCTGGGGCAGGAAAAAAGCTGCATTAAGTAGTACCCGGTTGTGGGTGAGAGCACCACTCCTCGCCAGTGCTGCTACCTGGAAGGAAGCTGCAGTGTCTCTCCAGTGTTCATTTCCTGGACTTCCTGCACATTGCTCCTTTCATGGCAATGGGCAACTAGTCACCCCCTAGGGCCATAAACTTGGAGTGTAGGACAGCTGGCAAGCATTGTCTAGAGCACAGGTCTTCAACCTCTCTCATTTGTGGACGCCTAAAAATTTGACTGGAAGTGTAGACCCCTTTGGAAATCTTAGACAGTCTGTGGACCCCAGGTTAAAAACCACTGGTCTAGAGCCTCTAGAAATTCCCTGAAAGAATGGGCAGATAAAGCCTGAGGGTCTGAGATAAGCAATGGACCTTGGAAACCGTGGCCCGATTTGAGGAAGATGAGAGGAACGACTGCTCACAGCCAAGGTGATCTGGAAATCATGGCCTTGCAGGTGTCATGCAACCGTGCCACTCCCAAACCACACTTGTGGACTAGATAAAAGAAATCACACTTGTCTGCACTTTCTTCCACCCCATCCCCTGCCCACTGGAGGCTAGTTACACTCTGAGGCTGTGGCAGGTACTGAATGCAAGTGGGAACGTGTTGGAAGAGCTCTCGCCCCTTCAGACAGACTGCTTGCATGGTCACCTGCTCATCGAGATGGAAATCCCTTGTCATCAACTGAATGCAGTCAGATGCTGTGGGGAAGTGCCCTTCCCAAATGGTTTGAAAGGTTGCCCACTGAAAGCAACGTCTGTGGCTAAGAAATGATCCTCTGCACACTAGCACAAAGATGATGGGACAGGCCCAGGGTTGTGTAGAATCATGGTAAATTTCTAGTGAAATTGAGGCTGTGATAAAGGTCTGGAACTGCAGGACTCCCTTCACACAGAAAGTGTGTTATGGAGCAAGGCCAAGCCAGCAGGCCTCATTCCTTGCCCAGCTGCTGAATACATCAGCCACAGCCACCCATGTTCCAGAGTGGGGGAAGGACTGAACATGTTCATTTTGAAGCCTGATCCGGATTCGATATTTCGGATACACTAGGAGAAGTGGGAAGTTGGCTATGGCCCAGTGTAGCAGGAATGAAAAACCAAGTACATTTCTCCAAACAAGCAACCCTTTAGAGGAATTTCCATCTTTCTAAACTGCATTTGGCCACATTAAAAATTGGGTATCTGATCTCCATGCTCTCATCTGAGTCCGAGTCTGGGCACTGAACGAACCATGAGAGCTTGAAGACAGCCCGAAGCAGTGACCTGACTGATTCTCCCTCCCCAGAGGAGGGAACCTAGGACTTTCATTTGCAGCCTTCCATAAGCTTCCAGCACCTAATGGCTGTAATTTAAAGCCAGCCCGGCCTGGCGGAGGATGCAACCGTGAGGGGCATTTTCAAAAGGAAGATCCAGTTCTCTCCTTGAAGCCCAAGGTACTAAGAAACAGGTGCTGCTGAAGGCCTAAAGAAAGCAACTTCTTTGATTAAGGAATGATCAGTTTGGGCTTTTTGTCCTCCACCTCCCCATCTCTACACACCAGAGACACACACACTGCTGGCAAGGCAGGGAACGGGGGGAAAGTAGCAGCTAAAGCTCTGGGAGGCAAGGCTCAGACCAGCAGCAGAGGTTTTTCTGCAGATGTAATTTCTACATAAATCTGGACTCTTAAGAACCCCTTCCCCCACATGCCAAGGAGGCCAGAGACCACATTTACAAACTGTGTCCTACCACTTGGTAGGAAATGCTTGCGCTCACTGAGCAGCGAGCGCGGGAAGACAGAGGTCTTTACATGATCCAGCAGTTCTTACTAGCAATAGTCTCAGTTCTCCTCTGTTGCAATGAACATTTAAAACAGCTGAAATTCAGACTACTGAGAATGCTAAAAGACGACCCAAATTCCACCCCCAACTTCTCCATTTATCTAGATTAACCACTAGCTGCAAGAGCTTGTCTTGTGTTTTTGGGAAGAACTACACCGTTTTTCCACAAATCATTGGTTTATTAGAAAGTTTCTTTTCCCTCATTTTACAGCATATTTTATATATCTATATATATAGATATATATATGACAAAGTTAAATACAGTCTGTTTATGCTTGTTAGGTTAATTTTTAGCACTATTCTGAAAGTCAACCCCCTCCCCCCACTGCAGTGTGTCGGGTGCCAGAACACGCATACTGAATCTAAAAGCTAATGAAGCTCAGCATTGAAACATTAACATTAATACTGTATCTGTTAAGTATTTACATCAATTAAAAAACTGAGTCCCTTTATTTTAACAGGTGATTTTTTTCAGTGCTATTTGTTCAAAATGCAAATTCCTCTCTTTTTAACTAGCGAGCAATCTCAGGGCTTCAAATCCTTTGAATTCACACCCCAGATTTCTCAGTTCTACAGTGCTCAGGGAGTATGGGGAGGAAAGGGAAGAACAGGAATGCTAGTTATGCTTGTAGCCACAGCATGCTTGTTGCTTCATCTCAGAGCAGGCCTGTCTTGGCCTGGGTCTGACAGCACAGAGCATGGAATCTGGCCATGTTTCCAATCTAATCACAAGGGAGTTACTGTGAACTGTGAGAGAGTATGGAGCCCCGCACATTTGAAAAATGCATTAAACCAGAGACTGGACTTTCACTCCTCCAAACCAAGCAGGAGAGCTCCTGTTTTAGGGCTGATGCAATGGGAACAGCAATTTAGCAGAGGGACTGAACTTCCAGAGTTCGTATTCTCTAAAGTAATGGGGCTGATATGTGAACAAATCCCTTCAGAAAAAGGTCACAGGTGGGAGGAGTCTGAATGAATTAGTGATCAACCAAAAAACTTCACTCAAAATAAAGAGCCACATTTTAAAGCTAACGGTTCTTTTATCATTGGAATATTGGACTTGTGCCTGACAAGTAGGTAGGGTGACATCTGCAAGTCAGTGGTTCAAACCCAGGAATAAACATGGGCATTTTGTTCTATACGGGACTTAGCCCAATTTCCTGACACTCCTGAATCTGCCATCAGGATCAGGTTCCTATGAAACTGGCAGCTTAGCTCCAGATCACAAGCATGCAATATATACCTATGTTGCTTCCATCTGTACAGCATTTTACAAATCCAGCAGTCGTCACCTTCCAACGTGATACAATTCATTAGCTGTTAGAGTCATCCGTGTCTTCAATGCACCGCATTTATTCCAAATCTCACATTTTTCTTCTGCAAAATGCTAAATGAAGATTTTTTTTTTTTTTACACATTTTATAGTCCATAAAAACTCCAAAAATACATGAGCTTGATAAAATATACATGCTTAGTCATTTTGTATCTAGCTGAAACGGTAAGGTTAGCCTTTACAAGTGTCTTATTTCAACTACAGCAAACATATTTACACAAAAGCCACCAGAACAAGTACCACTAAAAGAACTGGCTGTAAAAAATATTATTGCAGTATACTACAAATATGTAACCTTTTTTATAGGAGCTACAAAAAGCAGCATTTTTACGTTTACAGAGTTCAGTGCAAGTCTTTACATTTAAAAAAATCCTATAAATTAATAAACAAACATCAATATTACAGAGAAAGGAATACACTTTACATATTCTGGTTAATTTCTCCAGATTGTTATTGGGTTCCGGTCCTCCGTATTGCTTCAACTCAGGAAGGGATTTTTCTTTCATTCTCAATTAAATGCCTCTTTTTTACACCACTTTGGGAGATCGGAGTATGAAAGATCTCTCTCAAGAGTACAGTGGTCAAAGGCTAGCCCAAAGTCACAAGCCAGCAATCTGAGAACCCCTCTCTGTTTCACACAAAAGGCTTCAGCGCACAGTCCTCACCTGAGAGCAGAATGTTAACGCAGGATGGAGAAGTGCCCAGCTTTGAACCGTTAGCTCTTTTGTTCAGTAAAGCTTTAAAATTAAATCCTATTTCCACCTTCACTGCGTACGTCAGACAGTGGGGGATGTGACATCAGGTACCAAGAACTCTTCTGCAATGTCTGCTAACTGGTTACTGCCCCAGCAAAACCAAGAGTGGCCATGACCTTCCAGCAAAGTCCTCTTGGCAGGACACAGCTGTCAGTTATTAAATGTTTTATGCATGCAGCATCACTGATTACAACCAGGATTCAATCATGTAGACCATTTTAATTAGATGACCTCATTACAAGGATTTGAGAGAGACAACCATTAGCCAGAGTATGAAACCCTGTATGTAATTTACAAGAGAGCAGAAGGAAGATGAATAAAGATGTAAGAATACAGGAAAAAAAGCCTTTCACAAAGCATCTTGTCTCTCTGAATTTGAGATGACTCATCTGGGCCATGGTGATGCTACATAAATATGTTCTCTCAGATGTGGAAATGTGAGAAAATCCCTAATAGTAAACAAATGCACACAACACGCACAAAACTGAACTGCTGCACCACAGGTATGGCCTTCGAGCCAGAACCCACCTCCTCAGCTGCTAAGAGTGAAAGGAAATTCTCAGATCTCACCTGTCAGCTGGATCACCTTCCCCCCCCTTTTCGAAATGTGCAAGTCTCCATTCTCGGAGGCGGAGTTACTTCCTCTTCATGTGCCATGACTGGGAGGGTGCTGTAAGTCCTGACCTGAGAAAATGGGGTGCAGCAAAGGGTGAAGATGTAACGCTGTAGCAGCTGCAGCAGCAGCCGGTCGAGGGGCAAGAAGGGTTGGATAAAGAGCAGCATGGTGAACAGGATGAAAGGTAAAGGGGCCTGGATGGAGAGCAGACGCAGGAATGATATGTATGGGATGGCTGGCTAGAAATGTAGCAGGGTGCCCTGGAATAATGGAATGGGTTAAATGGGACAATGAAATGGGGGTCAAATGGGGCTGGGGTATATGATGAACCTGAGCCAGAGGCTGGGGGTGAGGGTGCGGGTGAATCCCGATAGCTGCAGCCGCCGCAGCGGCATGGTGCTGCAGAATGGCATGCTGCACAGTGGTGATGGATGTTGCGGACGCAGCTGCCGGCTGCTGAATGTGGATCGGCTGCAGCGCAGGTGCTGCTGGGGCCAGCGCTGCTGAAGCAGGGAAGGTTTTGACCTGCTTTGCTAGAAGCTGTTGCTGAATGTGCTGCTGAGCTGCTTGCTGAAGCTTACTGTACTTCTCCATTTCTTCAGGTGTGAAAGTGATTGGTTGGCTCTCAAGTGGTGCCAGGGAGGAATCTTCTGCTCCTTCTGGCTCTCCGTCAATGCTTGGCTCCCCACTCTGAGTCACGTAACCAGGAAAGTGTTCAACATCTGGAACTAAAGGCATCATGCTGGTTTCTACAGGGACAGGCGGGTTACCACTCTCCACGGCTTCTAATGCATCACCATCATTGGGATCAGAGAGATAGTTGTGGGGCATAATTAGTTCTCCAGAACTGTAGCATTCGGGAAGTGCCTGCGGTTCAAGAGGAACTGGTGGCGTTTCCACAGCAGGTTCAGCAGGTTTCTGTTCTTCCAGCGGTTTGTCCTGCAGCAGCATCACCACCTCCTCCTCCTCCAGCAGAGGCTGGACTGTCAACTGACTCTCCATGCTACCCTGGGGAACTTCCTCAGCCTCTGACAGCTCCTGTTCCTCACCCCTCTCTACTCCCAACTCTTCATACCTCTTGGCATTTGGTTTTCGGATCGTAGGGAGCTTCCCAATTAAAGGGAGAACTGGTTTGTTGCCCAATGAGGGGGGAAGCTTAGGGCCAAAGTACCCCTGTGGAGGATCTTTAAGTTTTATCCCAACCTTGTTCGTCCCTGCTAGCATTTCATCATTAGCACTGGGCTTCTTCTCAACCTTCCTGGACTGAACCTTTTCTAGCAGCAGTTTTGCTGTGACCGAGTTCTTTTCTTCTGGACCACAATCACTTTCAGGAGCTTTTACCAAGCCAGAACTACAGCTATTTTGAGGGAGAGAACTAGTTACCTTTGTTTCATCTCCTCTGCTCTCTTTTTTCAAAGCCCCTTCACTTCGGCCTGCTCTGAAATAGTGCGGAGACTGCGAGCGATATATTTTGGATCTGATGAAGTCTCTTCGCCCAGATCTCCTGTCTTCAGGGCTCTCATGATCCCGAGAGCCCTTTCTTGAAAGAGATCTCTGTGAATGGCTTCTTGTGCTCCGGCTGTGATCTCTGCTGTAGCTCCGACTCCGTTTCCAACTGCGGCCAGTTACGCTTCGACTTCTCCTCTTGCTTCGACTACGGCTACAACTGCTGCTCCGTGTTCTACCCCGACTTCTTGTTCTTGACCTTCCCCTAGTGTGGGTTCGGCTCCTGCTTCGACTTCTAGACCTGCTTCTACTTAGACTGTAGTCATCTTCTGAGGAGGAGTACTTGTGCCTTTTTGATCTGTGTTTTGAGCTGTTGTAGTCAGAATCCTCTGAATCATGAGACCTCTTTGAATGACACCTTGATCTGTCACTGTAGTCAGTATAGCTATCATCTGAATAACTTCTCCTGCGACTATACCTACTGTGGTCTGAAGAGGCATCAGAACTCGTTGAATATGACCTTCGAGAGGACCTGCGAGAAGAATGTCTTCGCCCTGATCTGGAACGGCTTCTGGAGTGGTCGCTACCAGAGTCATAGTCATCACTGTACTGTGACATGGATTTCTGTCGGAAGTCTTTTCGGTGAGAGCCTTCATCACTTTCATAGTCCCCACTACTCTGCCGGCTCCTATGGCTGGACCTGCCAAAAGAAGGAGCAGAACACCGCTTCTTTGAGGCAGAAGATGATAGCTGCAGGTCAGTCTTGTGTTTTTTGCTGCTGTGCTCTTGGGAAGAGTTACCACTGTCCTCTTTTTTGCCACTAGTCCCCTCTTCCGCAGAGAGTGCCTTCCGCTGAGGGTCCTGAAAGCAGTGTTTTTTTTTCTGCAGATGGCTCCCCTCCTCGGGCACGTCAGGTTTCAGCACCCGCTCAGATTCAGTAGGAAGAGACGATTTGCTTTTTTTGTGTTTGTGTTTTTTCCGTTTCTTGGGTTTCTCCTCCCTCGTGTCAGTTTTTCGGCTTTTCTCTTCAGCTTCTTCCTTGTGTTTACGTTTGTGCTTGCTGGACTTTTTGTGCTTCTTTTTCTTTTTATGTCTGTGGGATTTCCCAGCCTTGTCTTTTTTACTGGTTAGAGTTTTACTACTGTCATCTGTTTCTTCCACTTTGCCAACGCTTGCCAAGCTGGACTCCTGCTTGCTCTGGGTACCACGGACAGAGACAAGTTTATTTTCTGGTTTTGCAGCAGAACTGTTAGCTGTGCTTCCTCTTTCTTTGCTTTTGCTTATGTCACTAAATTCTGTGGACTGTATATTTTCCTTAGAAAGGCCTAATGTGTCTCTAGGTTTTTCTGCTCCTTTTGCTTTAGCATCTTTGTTACGTGACAGCTTAAAATCAAAATACAAGGGATTACAACTGTATGAAACAGATGGCTCTGCCCTGGTGAATATAAGAAGTTCTGATGGCCACTGCAAAGTAGTGCTTTCATCTTTACTCAAAACTGGGAAAAAGGGTCCCATTGGATGCTTCGGTCCCTCGATGACTTCTTTACAACCAGGGAGAGGCTGAGTGGCTTCTTTAGTAGTGTCTTGATCTGGGGGATTGCTTTCTGTAGACAGCTTGCTTTCTTGTACACTTGCATTTTCTGGAATTTCTTTTGCTTCTGTTTTGCTTCTGTGATCTGCAAGTTCAGTTGTACTTGGCTCCTTCTGCTGCAAAGTGCACTCGGCTGCCTTTTCTGTGTGCTTGCCAGCTTTGGGTTTTGGAGAATTACTCTTTTTACTTTCATGGACCGTTTTTTTGCTTGCATTTTCTGCTTCCATTTGCTCTGTGGACTTCATGAAAAGCAGGAACTGAAAGTTCGGTTTTACTTTACAATGGGCTGGGGGAATATAATGATAATATTCTGGCTCTAGTGGCACTGGTCCTTCTTCTCTTCTCATCTTTTTTAACTTAGATAATGTAGTGGCAAGAGATCCATTGTCTTTTTCGTGCTGGTCATCATCTTCAACTCTGTTGTCAGGACTATTTGTGGTCTCGGCCTCACCGGTCTTCTGCAAAGTCCCTTGATCGGAGGAGGCTCTCTCCTCAGTTTTTGTTCCATCTGCAGGACTCGATTCCTCCACATGATCCTTGAAAACAGATGCTATAGACTCAAGCTTTACTGGAGCCTTCTTGGCAAAGGAGAATGACACTCCTATCTTCTGCAGTGGAGTTCCCAAATTATTCTTAATGCCAAAACTGATTGCCTGTGTTGCCTGGATTGGCATCTGGCCGCCTGACGGAACAGTGCTGCTGACTTGTCCAGTGTTCAGAATGACTCCCCTGTCCATGGTTATTTCTGTAGCCTGGCTAGAAGTTGTTTGGATGGAAGAACTGCTGATAGCTGCTGAATCATTATCATCATCACCACCTTCTTCATCTAGAGCCACAGTGGTCGTTTTGAACATGGGCCCGCTTCCAGGAGCGCTATGGAATGTTTTAAAATAGAGGGGAAGGCTGATTAGACAGATTCACATAAGCTTATAGGTGGCATCATACCTCAATTTAAACAATTTTGCTCCTGCCCATGCTTAATTTTTAATGCCCTCAGGCCTGTTCTTAGCATAATTAAGTATATGGTAAATATATTAAAACAATGGCTTTACACTCTTTTCAGGGTAACTTTTACCCAATACTGCCCAATGTCTTGCATTCTTCAATATTATGAAGAGCTGTGGGCTACATCTGGTATGAAAGACAAATACAACTGTTTTGCATAGTGATTAATTTACTCATCTGAATGTCAATGGAAAGAAGGCTGAGGCCCCAGCCTTGCTATTTACAAACACATCACTTCGCAATGGCTCAGATGCACAGCAGCAAGAATGACGTACAGGTTACAAGCAGTAGTTTTTGTAACCTTTTTATTTCAGGCGAAACCCATTTCTGTGCTGTCTAGCCATGGCCACAGATCTCTACCACTCACCATTCAGGTTGCTTTCTCTGCTCAGCCAGTTCGTGTAGACGCCGGAGGGCTCTCTCTTGCTTCTTCTCATCTTTACGTGATCTTGAAGAGACATTGCGAGCAAACTCCCTTTGCTTGAGATCTTTCAACCTCTGTGGCAAGAGACCGTGAGAGAGATCAGATGAAAATGGCAAGTGAATCAGTGCATTAGAGAGTTTCTCTGCTGTAACACTGGAAAGTGTGTTGTCATCCCACCCCACCACCAACCAGTACAAATTTACTAAGCTAAGATGGAGTGACAGCATCTTAGTCCAACAAGCCAAATAGAACACATTGCCATCCTCCCAATAGTTAAATGGAAAGACAACTGTTGATCACTTTTGGCTACTACTTCATATCTAATATCTGCAGTTCCAATCAGTGTTTATACATTTTCTTTAGCATGTATAATAAAGCTGATTTCAAAGCAACAAGCAAATTCTGGAAGGAAAAAAAATGACTTTACTCTGCTGTTCTTGCAGGGTGCAAATATACTTGACAGTGCATGACAGAAGTCTTGATAGTATGCGCCAAAGAATGAAAAGGGATTAGCTAGTGCAGAAAAATTATCCAGGTACATATCTCGAAAAGCAATGTACAAGTTACAGCTGGGGACGCGGAGTGTAACTAGAACTGAACTCATTATGAAAGTGATTGTTTAATCAACAAAATGGAATACACCTTTTACCATGAGCAGTAACTCATTTTCCTGTATGTAGTGTTTGGGCAGTGTGGAAAAATTTCCAATATTAGCAAGAATGCAGCATGACTTTGCCAGTTTCTTAGAAAGTCCACTGAAAAAAGAATCAGAAGTGGCACTGGATACCAGAGAGGCATGGACTGGAAGCTTGGGGTGGAATGGGGAAACAGAGCTAGGTCCAAGTAGTTTAACATTTTCTTGACCTAGGATGTGATTTTCAAAGCCCCTAGGAGAGCTTGATCCCCAAAGCCCATTAACTTTAATAGGCTGGGTGTTCAAACCCATTGGACAGCTTTGAAAAATCTCAGTCTTAAACCTTAGGGAAAAAATGCTTTTTTCACTGATTAGCTTGCAAAAATACACAATTAGTTTAAGAGTGCTGTCCTGATCCACAGAGAAAACCAACAAGCAGCTCTGGCTAAGATTTTCAAAAGGGACTAGTGATTTTGGCTGCCTGTTTTTTAGTGCTAAACCTGAGACACTTTAAAAGGGCCTGATTTTCAGAAAGCACTGAGCACTTCCTCTGAAAAACAGATCCCTGTAAGGTGTGTCACATTGAGCTCCTAAAAATTGGGGCATTCAATAATCAGTAGTCACTTTTGAAAAACCTTGGCCTATAATTTAACAATTGTTTACTTCAAAATATAACCTTTACCAAAGGCTGATTCTTGATTAGAACAGAACTGCAGAGATATTCGTCACATGCTAGGATCTGAAAAATCCATCAAACGGATCAGGTTTGAGGAACTGATTTGACCCAATGTAAAGTGAACATTGCTTTGTGAAAAAGATGAAGATTTGACAAGATGGGGGATTCTCTTACCTAATAATATTTACTAAATGTGATTGAGCTTTATCAAAATCAGAAGGGAGGACACGCGCACACACACAAAATTTAAAGAAAAAGAAAAAGAAATACAGCTACAGACACTAGTAGAAGGAAACTCACTCTTGTGATCTGGACTCCAAAATTAGAAGGATTTGCTTTCAACACATCAGCTGAAAATGTCACATCACAAAGAAAAAAGAAAGTAAAAATATAACAAGAGTGGAAAAGAGAAAAAATAAAAGCAAGCATTACTACACAAGCGCTCAGTATATCTGCAAACTATTATATTGACTAAGGAGCTGATCCATCAAAGCTAAAAGGTTCAGTTTCAGGGGTAAGAGGAAGGGAATGCACGTACATACACACACAGCGCAATGATCCCACCTACTTTGACCAGGATGAAAAAGGCTTAGGGTTTGGGGGAAGGTAATATGTTAAATAATGAATAGTAAATTTCTTTCTAGAGGAAGAACAGGCTAAGCAATGGTATCAGCTTTTTCATGCTGATTAAAACTGCTTATCTAAATGCTCCAGGAAGTTAAAAGTCACCAACAGCTGGCAAAACAATTTAACTGGGGTTCGATGCCAAGTTTCTGGATTTTTCATCCATTTGGGGAAAAAATGACCCAGCTATTTACAATAAAAATGAATTACAACTTTTCACTTTGTATGAGTAAATGGAGGGTGCAAACACTGAACTCCCAGAAACCCACTGCCATCCTTCAGATGTAGCTTTAAACACCCATCTTTGAAACTTAAAGCAGGCTCACTAGAGTCGCAGGCTCAAATTTGGTGGTGTTGCCCACAGTGTAATCTTGTTTTCATTACACACAGTTTAACCAGACAACTAATGCTTCCTTCAACGCTGCTCTTCCCCCCCCACTCCCACCCCGCCCCAGACACCACCACTTTTGATTCTGAAGTGAGATATGCAATGCAAAGCACTAGGAAGTGCAGTATCACTATACTATACTAATTAACTGCAGACTACGTAAAGGAAGGGAATGACAGATAGCGAAGTTGGATCTTTACCTGTGATTTGGGTAGACAACAGTAATTACACCGTTTTCAAGAGCCAAACCGACAGTGTCCTAAAGACTGTACTATCCCCCACCTCCAGAAAAACTATCTGATTTTACATAAACTCTACATAACATGTCCCAATCCACAGTGTATTCCAGACGCTCTAGCTATCAACATAAAAACATCCGTGTATTGTCAACTATTCTCAATCAGTAAGAAAGTCTAAGTAAATATTAGTGCAATGGGAAATTCATTTACAGTATGTTCTTGATAACTATGACCTGTGAATACTGGACTACAGGACACGTGGCATAATTCCTTTAATACCAACAGACAATGGTCAGGTTAAACTTCAACTTAATTCAGCAACAGTGTACGTTTACTTTATTCACTGGATGTAAGGATAATCTGACTGCTAGCTTTAGCATTTTAAACTGTCTCACAGCACTGCACCATCATTCTTCAGGGTTGTACCAAATAAGATGTAAAATGAGGAATATTATGTACCGGTAGTTAGTCTCTGGCTCTATGAAAGATGCTTTTTCAAGCAAAAAAGTTTGGAAATAGCCAAAATGCCAAGAAATCTGGCTAAATTGCTAACAAGTTTCACATACAAGTAATCGTGGAAAAACAAAAGACCAGTTTACAAACCTATAAAAACAAATTACTATGGACACAAGATCCAAAAGTCCTTGTTCATAGGCAATTTGGTAAGTGCAAAACAACTTGTGGAGTGGTCTTATACAAAGTCCTGCAATGGGATGAACAATTAGCCCCTCCTTTCCAAGTCCAGAATTGAACCAAGTAGCACATATGAACACATCAATGGAGGTCAGTGGTGTCAATGGAACACACTGATGGACCAGTCAATGAAATTACAATACTAATAAAACCACCCACCTACCCAAACACATAATTGGGAGAGAGACAACCAAAACTGTCAAGGCCTAAATCTAGAGGAATCCGTGATTATGGGATGCCAATTTAAATTTTTCAACACACAAGGCCTTAACTTTCACAGAAAGCTATTCAATAAACAATCTGCCTTAATTTTTCCATCTAAAATCCCTAAACAAATGCTCATCTAATTGTAAAGTCCCTAAACTCATCACTCCTTTCTTAAATACTGATTAATAAGAGACTTTTCTGTTATGAACTTTACTAAACCAAATTACAATTTCATGCTACAAGAGGATGTAGAGATCAGGAAATATTTTTTCCTGAAAAGAAAGGGGAGGGGAAAAAAAAAAAAAAAAAAAAAGAGAGGCATGGCTTGAGGAATTGGCTTTCCTAGGAAGCAGCAATGCTTTCCAAGTAGCAAAACATGTACTGACCTACTTCAGAATGATAGTTACCAGAAAACCAGGAGTATTAGTCACCACTTTATTAATCAAAATGCAGTAATGGTTATACTGAGAGATCACTTTCACAAAAATCGCTTAAACTGGCCAATCAAGAAACACACAAGTCTCCAGGCCTTGAAATGAATTTTACCAGAATGTAGACACTTCAGCACTGAGAACATCATAAAACACTCTGAAATGCTTCATCCCATGGGACTGGTGGTGTTTTCATCCACAGCCACCAACCTCAGCTTGGACGCAGTGTGTGAATATTTTCATCTGTGACTTAGGTCTTGATCCTGTGCCCACGGAAGTCAATGGCAAAACTCCCATTGATTTCAAAGGGGCATGATCAGGTGCTTTCAGAACAGGTTTTCTAGAGTTACCATAGTTACCATAGTAATCTGGTGCACAGAGAGACGATTGGTAAAGGATGCCATGAGATGCTGGCATTTAAAGCAACTAATTTACAAAATATGCCCACAGACTTCTCGAACTAGCTCAAATAGGCTACATTCCTGGATGATTTTAAATTTATGCTACATACAAGACTCTGGAGATATGCCCATCATAGGCACGTAAGGAAGACACAGTCAAGACAAACAGCCGCTCAGTAGACCGTGTAAGAATGAACAATAAAGCCAGAACTCTGGCCCATTATGTAACCAAAGCATTCCAGGCTGAAGTTCACTTTACATCATTTAATCTGGTACTTATTTTATTAGGGTACAAAGACAGTTGAGTCTGCTGAGTATTTATTTTCAGCTCAGAACTCTTTGAACAGAAGGAGAAGGCTAATCTGAAATAAAATCATGCATAGATCTCAGTTGTGGGGAGAGAGGAGAAAACTTTACTCATGTTCTTTAGCATGTATCTGCCTTTAGCTAGAACTCAAGTACAAAGGACTTCACAAAGTGAAGAATATCCTGAAGCTACTCGGTGTTATAAAGTAGAGACTCTGGCAACACTAAAGCAGTAATAGTCTGCCCTCAAAATGAAACAAATATCTTAGAACCAACTGAAATATGAGAATGTAGGTGATTTTATGAAGAAAGGCACATTTTGGAAGGCTCTTCTGTTAGTTCTCTCAGTGCAGTGATGCTCTTCCCCTTGTGTCTCTGCATTTATTCCATATATAACACAGGAAGTTATTTAGCAGAATTGGATCCCCACTGCTATGGGCATACTACAGGACTATATCTTAGTCTACGCCACCTCTGGCATTTGTTGCTTTGTGAATGCTACGAATATCAGCGAAGGGCAACAGTTTTCAGTGTCACAGGGTTACAGGTATCCCCTTAGCTTTAGGGGTCATTTTCATAAATTGAAAAAGAAATGCGAAGGGAGACAAAGATGAAATGAGAATCCATGCCTGTGTCCGTCTAACACACAAGTTGATGCAAAAACACTTGTCTTGCTAGATGAGCATAAAAAACAAGTGCAATGTTATAATAATTTTTATGAAATGAAATACAGAATCTCTAAACGTATGCACAATAAATGACAGACCATATAGTTCTCTCCCAGAAGCGTATACAATACAGAACAAACTCATGTAAAAGGTTCAGAAAACCAGTATCTGCTGTTATATACTAAAAAGTACACTAATTTTATTTAATAGCAGTTGGCAGAGAGATGAGGACAGTAGCCTGGAAGGGATAGGTTCTCTAGTCGGATCATACTGTTGCATGAGTTGCATTCTATTTAAAGTACATCTGCAATCCTCACACGTGTGAGCATTCTGGGGCCCTCGCATTTGAAGACAAGACTTGCCACAGAATACTCAACTCTCCTGTGCTTTTAGGGCACTAGACGGGGAGCACTTTCCTTTCTGCTGGGTGGTGCAATGGTGCTTCTCCTCTTACTTGGTACAGTAGCGATGGAAAACTGACTAGTGGATATAGATATGAAAGTTCAGAAAACATTTGATCAATGCAATGTTAAAGAACTTAAACGTTCCTGGAATCAAATGAGAGGATGATTTAAAAAAAAAAAAAAAAAAGCCAGAAGCTGTAAGATTTAAGAGACTGTTACAGGTTCTGGAGTTTTGAAAAGCTGTAGTGTATGATCATACACAATTCAGAAGATACAGGATCCCTGTCTGACTGATAACCATCAATATTGTATAGGGCCTTAAGAAAGGAGAACATTAATATAAATATAGAATATTTGAGTGCTGAGTCTAGAAAGCTACGTGCATCATTCCAAGCCACATAGAGCTGGTTTAATTCAAAGGTGACTGATGTAGCATCACAAAGAAAGAGAGAAATCTGCCACCCCCATAAAACACAAGGGCTTTGGTGCCCCCCCTAGATGCCTAGTGGCATACATTTGAGTTGAGGGATTAACTGCGAGGGGTTCTTTTCTATATCACTAAATCAGCTGCTAGCTTCCAAAGTTTTCCCTTCATCTAACCCTTTTCTTTTTGAATTTGAACCTTTAATAAAAGGCTGTCTTCAGGATTTCTACAGCTTCAGAGGTGGGACAGTTCACACGTAACCGTTAACTTTTGGTTGCTGCACCCAACAGCTCTCCCCTCATTTAGGGATCTCCATTAAAAATTACAGTAACTTTCCATGGTACAAAGCAAAATTAACACTTTTTAACTGCTCTTTGAATGTACTCAAAAAGGCTTAATTTATGAGAGTCGTTTTTCCCCTTCTGTAGGAATATCAGTTGCCATAACAAGTCTTCAAGTTTTTCCTCAGAAGAATTTACTACTCTGAGGATGGGGTTATACTCTTTACAACATCCATTACATCTTATTTTCCAAATGTTAACCTTATTTTTAAGGACAAAAGAGTGTTATTTCCCAGATATTCTGGTTAAAAACAGAGAATTAAACCAACCAATGGGTCTTGGCAGTCACAGGAATATGTATTTCACAATTTAATGCACAATTCAAAATCTGAAAAACTGAAAAATTCCAGATAGAGAATTCCTGGTATTTTGAATTTGGTTGTGCAGCTGGAGAACTCAAATATGTCCCTCCATTAACAAACATAACTAGGACTTTCCCTTTATACTTTTCGTGTCGACAACTTGGTGGCAGGTCCAAAATTTATTGGGTAGGGATCAATACACTTACCTATTGTCCCTGATTCGCAATAATCCTGAGTTCCTTCCTGGAATACAAGACAGTGTCTTTATATCTTGGGAATAGAAGGGGATGTAGGGATGGAAGATCTATTTAATAGGGATAAAGTAATGTCCACTGAGCAGTTTTAGAAATAAGCAAACTGCCATTTTAAATTATTTAAAAGCAATGACTATTCCCAAAGGAAATTTACTCTTGACAGGTAATATGCTATGGAAAATGTAAACTAAACTTACTGTCTTAAGAATTTCTCCCCCTCACACTTCTGTATCGGATCACTGCTGCCAGATATTGCCAAGCACACCAAACTCCAGTGACTACAGAGGTTTGGTATATTTATCACTAAGGATGTTGTGGGATCTTGTTTTCCCCAGCAATAAAGCCAAATGGGAAATACAAGTTCCCAGCCTCTGTCATATTCAAGTTTTAGTTGAGAAGAAAAATGATCCAAAGAAAGTATGAATTAGGAAATCAAGTCTGCAAGTGCTTTATTTAATCTCGGTCCCCTATACATTCTGGCAACAGGCAGAAGGTGATTCTCCTTAACTGTATCTTCTGTTTTCCTATTGGAATCTCTCTGCTTTATAGAATTAGATAATAAAAAGTCAATCTCCGTTCTAAAATGTCTTCTCTACCCCACCTTCATTATTTCTTTGAAAGGTAACTATCACTGCTGCCTTTTCCTTGAAGAGACTGCACAACTAAGGAAAAATATTCTAAAAAAATGGGAGAGCTTTTAAAAAAAATAATTTTCAGCTTCAACTAAAGGTTACGCAGAACAACTTACACTTGGTTTACTTAGCACACTAGTCGTCCTTTTGGGCTCATTAACTAACCTTAATAACTACTTGCATAAATCAATGCTCAAGAAGAATAAATGCTTTTGTCTTCACGTCACTTTGCTTCCTTCACTGATCAAAGATGATTCTAGGAAAGCTGACCTGTCAACATACGGTACCTTCTATTGTTTGACAACAAAACTACAGACTAGTATTTTAAAAGCTATCCTCAAAAAGGATAAATCTGCCCCTCAGAAGTGACCCTACCTTCAATCGTAATTCGTAAAGGCAATGGGACATGCTAAGATACAGTTATCTACTGCAAGATTCTATTTCAATTATTCCCAGGCAGTTTCAAATTTGCTGCTAGACTCAGACCTTCTTAACAAGGCCACCTGCACCTTAACACTGCACAGTCCAATCTCCTAAATGCAGCTTGATTTCTTCTGCCTTTAACTTTCTAAAGACGACTTCCTGAACTGTTTATTGGATGATTTCCCATAAAAAAAATCTGGAGGTTCATAAGCTCCAGGACTCATTTAATACTGGTGTAACAGCTGCAAATTATCCAGTGGTGGTATCCATTCAGATGGCCAACACCAAAGAGTTTTTCACCAAAAGCAGAAATCCATTTGTATGGATGAGAAGATTGTGCCAGCATAAAGTTTTCCCCAAGCAGCTTTTACTTCTGCCACCCTGTTCTCGCACACTAGTGGTGGACAGTTCTTCCACCACCATGAGGTTGGCCCGTGCTCTGCAGGTCAGTTATTCCTCTCTAAGTCTCTCTAAGCAGTGGCTGAAGTATGTCAGTTCAGTCACTCTCCTGTAGATCTGTTAATTGTTCAGATACACTTATCAAGAGCTGCCATTAATAGATCATCACACAAAGATATGGTATTAAACAGGCCCCCCCGTTGCCATGCACTCAAATTTCAGCCAAACTGATGAAAAGTCCAAAGTATATTAAATCAGAAGGTTGCAACAACTCCATCTATTAGCAATCTAATGTGCCCATCAATTTAGTCAAAATAGCCCTTGTATAGCTGTTTTCCATAATACAATAGAAACTCACTAATCTGTACTTTGCTACTCTGTAAACCTCATAATTTACTGCACTATTGTTTTCGGGGAATTGAGGAGTGCTATAGTGAGGTCTCGTATTATTAAAACTTTGTTACTTTTCTACACTTAAATGAACAAAGTATATTTTGTGATGCATTCTCCTTGGTTTTAAAACTGTATTTGTATTTATTGCTCACTTGCTGTTTTACAAAAGTCAATAATGCACAATATTTCTTCCAGTCATCAGCACAAATTAATGATGTTCTATTAGATGTAATATTACAGAAGACCAAAATCCCTTCTCTCTGAGAAGTGATATCTCTAGATGGAGTTGTTGTAGCTGTGTTGGTCCCAGTATATTGGAGAGAGAAGGTGGGGGAGGTAATAGCTTCTGTTGGTGAAAGAGAGGCTTTCGAGCTACACACAGCTCTTCTTCAGCTTGTCTCTTTCACCTACAGAAGTTGGTCCAATTCAAGATATTACCTCACCCACCTGGTCTATCTATAGACACACATTTAAAACAGAAAGTTATGTAATGCCTAAAACTCAGTTGGTCTAAAGCAGGGGTTCTCAAACTAGGGGTCATGACCGCTCAGAGGCTTGCAAGGTGGTTACATGGGAGTTGCAAGCTATCAGCTCCTTGGGGCTGACAGCTCCCAGCCCCCCTTAAATTAAATTGCCCCTCCCATTTTTAATGTAAAGGGGGGGAGGGAGGGAGGAGTCCACACTCAGAGGCTTGCTGTGTGAAAGGGGTCACGAATACAAAAAGTTTGAAAACCACTGGTATAGTGTGTGAACAGACTAAGGGCATGGCTACATTTGTAGATGTAGAGCGCTTTAAGTTAAACCGGCCTTCAGAGAGAGCAGTAGGGAAAGCGCTGTAGTCTGTCCACACTGACAGCTTCCAGTGGCCACATTTGCGGCACTTGCAGTGGCATTGGGAGTGGTGCATTATCCCAGCATGCAAGTGACTGCAATGTGCTTTCAAATGGGGATGGTGGGGTGGAGTGTGACAGGGAGGGTGTTGTGTGTATGGGGGGGGAAGAGAGTGGTTTTTTGGGGGGCTGAGAGCATGTCAGCATGCTGTCTTGTAAGTTCAGACAGCCGCAGACCTCCTCCTCCCCCCACGCCTCTCTCTCTCTCACACACAGCATTCCACAGTAATGGTTGCTTTGTCTCGGAGCAGATAAGCATGCCGGCTGTCAGAAAAGGAGCTTTGAAAGGGCATATCCGCATTCCTGCAGCGATTCAAAAACAATGACAGAAGTGGCCACTTGACTTAAGGGGATTATGGGATGTTTCCGGAGGCTGATCAGAGCGCAGTAATACAACACCTCGTTCACACTGATGCCCAGGCGTTGTAGCCAAGGCACAGCAAACGTTATTCCACTCGCCGAGGTGGAGTACCAGAAGCGTTCCAGCTGCAGAGTCAGAGCGCTCTACGTGCCTTGCCAGTATGGACGGGTAGTGAGCTAGGGTGCCCGGGGCTGCTTTAATGCGCTTTAACTGGCAAGTATAGCCAAACCCTAAGTCTGAGGCCTGAACTTTTAGTAATGAACATACAACAAGATGTCTATAGACATCACAACATAGGCCACCTTTTGAAATTCAATCTGTTTCAACAGAGAATGTTTTTAGAATTTGCCAGCTCAGTGGAGTTACAGGACTTGGATATTATTCCTAATGACTTTTTCCTTGCTGCAACGGCCATTCTTATTATAAAACCTATTATGTCACCCAGAATCACAATTCTCTATTCCATTTGAAGTCTAGTACATGAAGCCAGATATCCCAGTTATTGGAATTCACCATAGGGCCTATTACTTGGGCCTCAGAAGCTCCACTGTTCATTCCAAAGTATTGATGACTTAAGTGGGAGCCATCCATACACACCTAATCTCCTTTTCAGTCTGACTGCCACCTGCTCCTGAACATGGTTAGTTCAAAGCTTAACCCCCTTGATGCCATCAGTTACATTTCTTTCAATGAGTATTCCATTGTTGGTAATGGAACACATCTCAACCAAGAGCAGCAAGAAGCTTCCATGGGGATATAGGGACATTCAAAATATTAACACGCGAGGCTCTGCAATGAGAATATCATGGTACTTATCTGCAGTGACAGCAGCTGTTTACCTGTTTGTGAGCATGGTCATAAGAGTTTATGTGGTTGTCAAACTCCTGATGTTTTTGATACTGCTTGTCACAGAGTTCACAGTAAAAGTTTGCTCGGAGGTCTTCCAGGGCCTTGGCAATTGCCTTTTCTTTGTCGACATAATCCTGCAATATTAATGAAAGTCAGTACTGTTAAGTTCCTGTAAAATAATCAGTGAAGCTGAACAATTCCATTAAGGAAAAAAGCCTTCACATGGAAACTTTAACATGACGCTGGTTAAAATAGAAACATTGTTTTAGAGCAACTTGATACACCCATGTTCTCCTACAAACTAAAATATATGTGAGTGTTGTGAAAACTAACTAGAATACATTCTTTTTTTTAATCTGGCCTTTATATGTTCTACAACAGAAAACAGTATTCTTATAAAGTAATGCATTTGTTAAGTGGTCACATGGTCACCACCGTCGAGAACAGCGCCTTCCCAAGGAATTTACAATCTAGAATTTGGGGTTCTATAGCTGGAGACTGACAAAATGTTTAGTATGACTACTTAATAAACCCACCTTATGGCTGCAAATGAAGTGCATCGGATGAGCTGAGCTCACATGAGAAAAAACAATTTAAATTTCCAAGCCAATTAATAAAATAATTAAAAAACTGGCAGCTGTTCGCATAAAGCTACGACCAAAATGCCAACTGAACCTCCTTAACCTGCCCAAAGATCAACCTCTCTGCTGTGGAACAGAAAACTCCATCTACAAGTACTGACATTCCCTCTGTTTCGAGGGATACCTGGAGCTTTTCTATCTGATCTTAACTGGTATGTAATTCAATAAGGATGAATACAAGCACAAACTACGAAAAGCAATGCAGTAACACCTCCAGATCAAGTTCATCCCTGGTGTATTTCTACCAAATTCTATTAAACTATACCAAGAATGAGGATGCCAACTATATGTAGTTAAAGCAAATGAAGTTGTGCCCCAGTAGGATGATGGTTGCACGAAAAGGTGCACAGGTAGTTGCAGTTTACCAGAAATAATAGGGAAACAATTTTTAAAATGAAGATGTATGCACAGCAATCTCTGGCAAAATGAGTCTACAATCAAATGCACATGAATTTAATATCCCAACAGTGGTGGTGATTTTTTTGGTTTGATATCTCTGTAAGTGATTAGTTACCACCCCTTAGAGAGGATGGTTATTTTTTGTACTGGGACGATGCCAAAAGGCTCTGGGTCCCGTTGTTCCATTCTCTCCTCTCACAGTACAAATCCTAATCCAGCCAATTAATCTCATAGCACAAAGACCACTGTTTAACTCCATGGTGCTCCAACCAGGATTTGCTGGATTCAGGCTATAAGGCGGCTTTCCTACTATACATCAGTGATCTGGACACCAGTTATTCAATGATCAGTCAAACTGGCTGCTGTAATTATTCTGAAATGTAGTTTTGAGCTGGACCTGCTATTGGAAATGAAAGGCCAATCTACTACCTAAAACCCTGGGCCTACCCACCCTACTTCACAAACCAAATTATTCCAATTGGTACATTAATACCAATGCCAAACTCAAGAATGATTTTAAGAAGTTTTGCCCTTCAGGAGCTGAGAAGAAAGTGTTTATTTTAGGGCTGTCGATTAATCACCGTTAATTCAAAAATTAATCATGGTTAAAAAAAATTAGTTGCGATTAATTGCAGTTTTAATCGCACTGTTAAACAATAGAATACCAATTGAAATTTATTAAATATTTTGGGTGTTTCTCTACATTGTATTCTGTGTTGTAATATACACTTTGATTTCAATTATTTTTGATTACAAATATTTGCATTGTAAAAATGATAAAATATAAACAGTATTTTTCAGTTCACCTCATACAAGTACTGGAGTGCAATCTCGGTCATGAAAGTGCAATTTACAAATGTAGATTTTTTTGTGTTACATAACTGCACTCAAAACCAAAACAATGCAAAACTTTAGAGCCTACAAGTCCACTCAGTCCTACTTCTTGTTCAGCCAATCCCTAAGACAAACAAGTTTGTTTACATTTACAGGAGATAATGTTGCCGCCTTCTTATTTACAATGTCACCAGAAAGTGAGAACAGGCATTTGCATGGCACTTCTGTAGCCAGCATTGCAAGGTATTTACGTGCCAGATATGCTAAACGTTCGTATGCCCTTTCATGCTTTGGGCACCATTCCAGAGGACATCCTAATGACACATTAAAACAATAATGCATTAATTAAATTTGTGACTCAACTCCTTGGGGGAGAATTGTATGTCCCCTGCTCTGTTTTACCCACATTCTGCCATATATTTCATGTTATAGCAGTCTCAAATACTGACCCAGCACGTTGTTCATTTTAAGAACACTGTCACTGCAGATTTGACAAAATGCAAAGAAGGTACTAATGTGAGATTCCTAAAGATAGTTATAGCACACGACCTAAGGTTTAAGAATCTGAAGTGCCTTCCAAAATCTGAGAGGGATGAGATGTGGAGCATGCTTTCAAAAGTCTTAAAAGAGCAACACTCCAATGCAGAAACTACAGAACCTGAACCACCAAAAAAGAAAATCAACCTTTCACTGGTGGCATCTGACTCAGATGATGAAAATGAACATGCATCAGTCCGCACTGCTTTGGATGGTTATTGAGCAGAACTCATCATCAGCATGGATGCATGTCCCCTGGAATGGTGGGTGAAACTTGAAGGGACATATGAATCTTTAGCAAATCTGGCCTGTAAATATCTTGCGACGCCAGCTACAACAGTGTCATGCCTGTTCTCACTTTCAGGTGACAATGCTGCCCACTTTTTACCATATCTCCTGAAAGTCTAAACAAACTTGTTTGTCTGAGCGATTGGCTGAACAAGAAATAGGACTGAGTGGACTTGCCGGCTCTAAAATTTTAGATTGTTTTATTTTTGAATGCAGTTTTTTGTAAATAATTCTACATTTGTAAGTTCAACTTACATGATAAAGAGATTGCACTACAGTACTTGTATTAGGTGAATTGAAAAATACTATTTCTTCTGTTTTTCCACACTGGAAATACTTACAACCAAAAATATAAAGTGAGCACTGGTACAGTTTATATTGTGTTGTAACTGAAATCAATATACTTGAAAAATGCAGAAAACATACAAAACTATTTAAATAAATGGTATTTCATTATTAACAGTGCGATTAATTTTTTTAATTGCTTGACAGACCTAGTTTATGTCGAACAGGAGCAGCTAACAGGGGAGTTTGGCAAGTGAGTTTACAGGGGGAGTGTGAGCAGGGGCTAAGCGCTACACCTAACATTCTTTGCACTTAAAGGTCAAAACACCGCTCGATAAAAACAAAGCACCAACAAGGGAACAAGTTTTAGGAGTAAAAAGAGAATGCAGGCAGAAGTCCAGCAACAGAGTGGGGGCTACCCAGGTTATTGCACCCAATGCAGCATGTATGTATGTATTTGGTGCAAGGAGCTCCTGGCCCTCAGAGACGGTGTACGGACTTTGGAGACCAGGGTGGCTGAGCTGGAGGAGGTAAGGGAGACAGAGGTACACAGATGAGACTTTCCGGGACACAGTAGAACGGTCCCACCCCTGGTCTGACAGCCTCTGTGCTGTTGAGGAGGATGAAAGCCTCAGGGAAGGAGAAGATCCAATTGAAGCAGAGGGAAACGATCCCATAGTTGGGACCCTCCTCCCAGATGGTGTTGTGGTATCCTCTCGCACTGAGGATACTTCTCTGGGGGAGGGAACTCCAGTTATTAGGAAGAGACAGGTATTAGTAATGGGCGATTCGATCATTAGAAACATAGATAGCTGGGTTTGTGATGATCGGGAGAACTGCATGGTGACTTGCCTGCCTGGTGTGAAGGTTGTGGATCTCTCGAGACATCTAGACAGACTTATGTGTAGTGCTGAGGAGTCGGTGACCGTGGTACATGTAGGTACCAATGACATGGGGAAGGATAGGAGAGAGGTACTGGAGGCCAAATTTAAGCTGCTAGGTAAGAGACTGAAGTCCAGTTGAAAAGCTTCCAGTTCCACGTGCAGGGCCAGTTAGACAGGCAGAACTGCAGGGTCTCAATGCTTGGATGAGATGATGGTGTAGGCAGGAGGGGTTTAGATTTATTAGGAAGTTGGGAAGCTTTTGGGAGAGGGGGAGCCTTACAGGAAGGGTTCCACCTAAACCAAAACGGAACCAGATAGCTGGCGCTTAGAATTAAAAAGGTTGTAGAACAATTTTTAAACTAACGGCTGGGGGAAAGCCGACAGGCACGGAGGAGCATGTGGTTCGGACATCCCTTAGGGGAGGATCTATAAATGGAGATTCCCTATGACCTAATAAGGAGTAGAAGATGGAAAATGATAAAATACAGGGAGGATCTGATGAGAAAGTCAAATGAAAAAAAAAAATCCCCATTCAATTACATCATAGAATCACAGAATATCAGCGTTGGAAGGGACCTCAGGAGGTATCTAGTCCAATCCCCTGCTCAAAGCAGGACCAACCCCAACTAAATCATCCTGCCAGGGCTTTGTCAAGCCTGACCTTAAAAACCTCTAAGGAAGGAGATTCCACCACCTCCCTAGGTAACCCTTCTAGTGCTTCACCACCCTCCTAGTGAAAAAGTTTCTCTTAATATCCAACCTAAACCTCCCCCACTGCAACTTGAGACCATTACTCCTTGTTCTGTCATCTGCTACCACGGAGAACAGTGTAGATCCATCCTCTTTGGAACCCTCTTTCAGGTAGCTGAAAGCAGCTATCAAATCCCCCCTCATTCTTCTCTTCCGCAGACTAAACAATCCCAGTTCCCTCAGCCTCTCCTCATAAATCATGTGCTCCAGCCCCCTAATCATTTTTGTTGCCCTCCGCTGGACTCTTTCCAATTTTTCCACATCCTTCTTGCAGCGTGGGGCCCAAATCTGGACACAGTATTCCAGATGAGGCCTCATCAATGTAGAATAGAGGAGAATGATCACGTCCCTCGATCTGCTGGCAATGCCCCCATCTTATACAGCCCAAAATACCATTAGCCTTCTTGGCAAGAAGTGCATACTGTCGACTCATATCCAACTTCTCGTCCACTGTAACCCCTAGGTCCTTTTCTGCAGAACTGCTGCCTAGCCACTCGGTCCCTAGTCTGTAGCAGTGCATAGGATTCTTCTGTCCTAAGTGCAGGACTCTGCACTTATCCTTGTTGAACCTCATCAGATTTCTTTTGGCTCAATCCTCTAATTTGTCTAGGTCCCTCTGTATCCTATCCCTACCCTCCAGTGTATCTACCACTCCTCCCAGTTTAGTGTCATCTGCAAACTTGCTGAGAGTGCAGTCCACGCCATCCTCCAGATCATTAATGAAGATACTGAACGAAACTGGCCACAGAACTGACCCTTGGGGAACTCCGCTTGATATTGGCTGCCAACTAGACATGGAGCCATTGATCACTACCCGTTGATCCAGACAATCTAGCCTTCTTTCTATCCACCTTATAGTCCATTCATCCAACCCATACTACTTTAACTTGCCAGAAACAGGGGACAGCCAAAAAAATGACAAGTTTTTAAAATGCTTATATACCAATGCTAGAAGTCTAAACAATAAGATGGGTGAACTAGAGTGCCCAGTATTAAATGAGGATATTGATATAATAGGCATCACAGAAACCTGGTGGAATGAGAATAATCAATGGGACACAGTAATACCAGGGTACAAAATATATCGGAAGGACATAACAGGTCGTGCTGGTGGGGGAGTGACGCTATATGTGAAAAAGCATAGAATCCAATGAAGTACAAATCTTAAATGAACTAAATTGTACTATAGAATCTCTATGGATAGTAATTCCATGCTTGAAAAATAAGAATATAGCAGTCGGACTATATTACAGACCACCTGACCAGGATGGTGTTAGTGACTCTGAAATGCTCAAAGAGATTAGAGAGGGTATTAAAATAAAAAAACTCAATAATAATGGGGGATTTCAACTATCCCCATATTGACTGGGTACATATCACCTCAGGCCGGGATGCAAAGATAAAGTTTCTTGACACCTTAAATGACTGCTTCTTGGAGCAGCTGGTCCTGCAACCCACATGAGGAGAGGCAATTCTTGATATAGCCCTAAGTGGAGCACGGGATCAGGTCAAAGAGGTGAATATAGCTGGACCACTTGGTAATAGTGACTGTAATATAACTAAATTTAACATCCCTGTGGCAGGGGAAACTCCACAGTGGCCCAACACTGTAGCATTTAATTTCAGAAAGGGGAACTATACAAAAATGAGGAGGTTAGTGAAACAGAAAATAAAAGGTACAGTATCAAAAGTAAAATCCCTGCAAGCTGCATGGAAACTTTTTAAAGGCACCATAATAGTGGCCCAACTTAAATGTATACCCCAATTTAAAAAAAAACACAGTAAGAGAACCAAAAAAGAGCTACTGTGGTTAAACAACAAAGTAAAAGAAGCAGTGAGAGGCAAAAAGGCATCCATTAAAAAGTGGAAGATAAATCCTAATGAGGAAAACAGAAAAGAGCATAAACTCTGGCAAATGAAGTATAAAAATATAATTAGAAAGACCCAAAAAGAATTTGAAGAACAGCTAGCCAAAGACTCCAAAAGTAATAGCAAAATTTTTTTAAAATACATCAGAAGCAGAAAGCCTGCTAAACAACCAGTGGGGCCACTGGACGATCGAGATGCTAAAGGAGCACGCAAAGACGATAAGGCCATTGCGGAGAAACTAAATGAAATCTTTGCATCGGTCTTCACTGTTGAGGATGTGAGGGAGATTCCCAAACCTGAGCCATTCTTTTTGGGTGACAGATCTGAGGATCTATCCCAAATTGGGGTGTCATTAGGTGGTGGTTTTGGAACAAACTGATAAACTAAACAGTAATAAATCACCAGGACCTGATGGTATTCACCCAAGAGTTCTGAAGGAACTCAAATGTGAAATTGCAGGACTACTAACTGTCATCTGTAACCTATCATTTAAATCAGCTTCTGTACCAAATGACTGGAGGATAGCTAATGTGATGCCAATTTTTAAAAATGGCTCCAAAGTTGACCCTGGCAACTACAGGCCAGTAAGCCTCACTTCAGTAGTGGGCAAATTGATTGAAACTATCGTAAAGAACAAAATTGTCAGACACATAGATTAACATAATTTGTTGGGAAATAGTCAACATGGCTTTTATAAAGGAAAATCATGCCTCACCAATCTACTAGAATTCTTTGAGGGGGGTCAACAAGCACGTGGACAAAGGAGATCCAGTGGATATAGTGTATTTAGATTATCAGAAAGCCTTCGACAAGGTCCCTCACCAAATGCTCTTTAACAAAATAAGCAGTCATGGGATAAGAGGGAAGGCTCTCTCATGGATTGGTAACGGGTTAAAAGACAGGAAACAAAGTGTAGGAATAAATGGTCAGTTTTCAGAATGGAGAGAGGTAAATAGTGGTGTCCCCCAGGGATCTGTACTGGGCCCAGTCCTATTTAACATATTCATAAATGATCTGGAAAAAGGGGTAAACAGTGAGGTGGCAACATTTGCAGATGATACAAAACTACTCAAGATAGTTAAGTCCCAGGCAGACTGCGAAGAGCTACAAAAGGATCTCACAAAACTGGGTGACTGGGCAACAAAATAGCAGATGAAATTTAATGTTGATAAATGCAAAGTAATGCACATTGGAAAACAATCCTAACTATAAATATACAATAATGGGGTCTAAATTAGCTGTTACCACTCAAGAAAGACATCTTGGAGTCATTGTGGATAGTTCTCTGAAATCATCCACTCAATGTGCAGCGGCAGTCAAAAAAGCAAACAGAATGTTGGGAATCATCAAGAAAGGGATAGATAATAAGACAGAAAATATCATATTGCCTCTATATAAATCCATGGTACGTCCAAACCTTGAATACTGCGTGCAGATGTGCTCGCCCCATCTTAAAAAAGCTATACTGGAATAGGAAAAGGTTCAGAAAAGGGCAACAAAAATGATTAGGGGTATAGAACAGCTTCCGTATGAGGAGAGATTAATAAGACTGGGACTTTTCAGCTCGGAAAAGAGGCAACTAAGGGGGGATATGATAGAGAAAGTAAATAAGGAAGTGTTATTTACTCCTCATAATACAAGAACAAGGGGCCACCAAATGAAATTAATAGATAGTAGGTTTAAAACAACCAAAAGGAAGTATTTCTTCACACAATGCAGAGTCAACCTGTGGAACTCCTTGCCAGAGGGTGTTGTGAAGGCCAATACTATAACAGGAGTCAAAGGGGAGCTAGATAGATTTATGGAAGATTGATGAACCTATGTTTGCCAGAAGCTGGGACTGAGTGACAGGCATGGATCACTTGATAACTTGTCTGTTCATTCCCTTTGGGGCACCTGCCATTGGCCACTGTCAGAGGACAGGGTACTAGGCTTGATGGACCTTTGGTCTGACCCAGTATGGCCGCTCTTATGTTCTTAAACAAGACTGACTGGAAACTTTTGTACTAACATATACTAAAGAATAAATTTCCCTTGTGTTACATGATAAAGCATGCAATGGCAACAATATTATCTCTGGTATATTCCTGGTGACTATTAAACTCTGGGGTAAAACAAACCATAAGCACTCTGAAGAGTGAAAGTGCATTGTAGCACCTTGGAAATGGCACCTGCAAGAAGCTGATCAACATAAAATGAAATTCAGGTTGATTTTCTGTATTATAGAAGCAACCCTTAGTATCATAGAGATTAGGGTTTGCTAGCATTTCCAAAAATGAAATCCTATTTTTAACTGCTTAAAAATAATGTCTCTGTGTTGCATTCAATCTGTTGGGGAGCAGTATTCTAGACCGTCAATTAGTTTTACTTTAATCATGTTCTGAATAACTAATGTATACATTCACTTTTGTTAATTATTATTATATAGTGAAGGTCTTATGTCTTAAACTAACACTGGCACAAGAGAGACTGGTACTCAAACTGACATTGGATTTCACAAAGGACTCCTGGTAACAATCCACTTTTCAGCAAGATAGCAACCACCAGCTAAGGGATCAGAAGTATCTGTTTTAATAAGAAACAGTGGGCCAAATTCACCACTGGAATAAGCAGGCACAGCTCCACTGAAGTTACTGCCAATGCACCTGCAATGCATGTGGCCTTCTAGGGCTTACACAGTTCAAAACATCATGTAATATTTATGCTGGGTTCAGTCCATGGTGAGCAGTGGTCACCAACCTTTCCCAGTTGTTCCATTATTTTATCCTCTCACAAAACCTAAGAAATATTAAGATTATTATATGTAAGACTACTATATGCATAAGTGTATCCAGGCAAGAAAATGACCCATGATTGAGGGCTGCAACCCAGTAAAATTCAAATGAAGGCTTATCCTCATTTGAGATTTATTTACGAACTTGAACCAGGAACGCTGCATCACAAAACTGTAGCTTCACTTACTGAGCTGACACACATTCTCCATTAGCTGTAAGAACCTGAAAGCCAGATATTCTTTATATCAAGTACAGGTCGGTGGATAGATTCCTCCATTCCTTCAATCCTGAGCTACAAACATCATCCACATTGTGCTTATGCACACACACATTCTGTTTTACTTATCCAGCTTATACATAAAAATTTTGGGTGACCATTTTGAGATTCATAAGGCCAGATTTTTCAGAGTAGTTAACATTTTTACACCACTTTATATGCTCAAAGCACAGCTTTCAGCTTGAAAGGATTATTTTTGTTAAAAATTGTAGCTTCAAGGTTGAGAAGAGGTTTCTAAACAAAACCTACATTCTGAACTAAAGTCTAATGCAGTGCTGAAATTATGCATTTATGTGAGACGAGAACCCTTGTTTCCTCAGAGTTCATCTGCACCAGCTGCTCCTCTGAAGTTACAGTTTAAATTTGTAACCTCAATTCTTTCTACCACAAACCAGTTGTGATGTCACTAAAACAAGCTTATGACTCTTTACAGGGAATAAATACCTGGGGCAGATTAGCTCTGAATCCTCATGCTAATATCCTTAAAGAACAGGAAATAGAAAAACCACCAGCATACATGCAAAAATGCTTCTAAATACACTGGCTAGGATTTTCTCCAAGAGGAATTAGCTGCTTTTTAATGTCTTGACTCCTCATGTGTGAATTAAGTTTTTTAAACTGCTAAAGGTGAGCATTATACAGACTGACATATTACTATAGTGCAAAATTAAGTTAAAATATTTCTTAGAGCACACGGGAAAAAATCCTCACTTAGATCTTATTGTTACAAGGTTTTACGATTTTTTTTTCCAAGGGATTTTGAACATTTAGGTAAAAATCTATTCTACACCATAGCTTCAATATGAAGAATGTATCTATCATCTAAGGACACTGATATGAAAAAAGTAAGGGTTTGAGTCTAGAGCTGTTCAATATGAAGACACTAGAAAAGGAAAGCAAAACATGAGGTTTGGAGAACAATGCATTTAAAGTTCTGCTTCTGAAACCATGAGCACACTTCCTCCCCTGAATCAACGTTTAAAAAAAGGTTAAAAAAACATCCTGTGGCCGAACAAAATAACTCTTCAAATAGTCTTGTTCAGAATCTACACCAGTGAAGGAAATTAAACAGTTTCTTGCTTCACTTTTGGTTGGAGAGCTATTTGAAATTCCTTTGAGATCCCGTGAATGGCTAATAATAATGTGGCCACAGTTGGCAATTACATAATTGTTTGCTCTAAAGCAGTGAAACTTGTGCTTGAGGAGACTTCCATAGATTAATACAGAAATGCAATGGCCTAGTGATAAAGCATGATAATAAAACAAATCTGTGTTGGGAGAAACTTGTCAGTGCTCTCAATAACAGTTTCTTAAAGAACATGCTCTGAATGCTGGCAAAAAGATAGATTTAAAAAATAGTTACAAAGGCAATACACATTCAATTGTAAAAGCAATACACATTCAATTGCATCCGAAAAGGTAATAGGAAAAACTAAGAACTCTGCTATGAAAACAGCAATGCAGACTAAGACAAGACATCATTACACAATTCACAGAAGAGAAGGGCTTCCTGCCCACCAATATGTAAAGAAGATATACACGTATAGCCTTCAGCTGTTGTTGCCTGCAGATCCTTGGCAGCACAGCTTGGGGTATATCGTAGGGAAACCACCAACAAGGAAAACAAATTCCAGCTTTTAGTCACACATTGCTTTTGAACAGCTAATGTCAGAACTAAACCCTCACTCCTTCTGCAGTGTGTGAATGGTTTGTCGGACAGTATGCCACACCAAAATGAAAGACAGAAACATTTTTACTATATTAAAGTAGAAATGTGCCAAAGGGACATAAGGAAATGTACTGTTTACTATAATTTGCAAATGACCATTTAAAAACATACCATTCTTTTAAATATGACAAAAGACCTGTTTAACTGCACTTCAGTTCAGAACTAAGGGGTAAATTAAAAAAAATAATTAACATGCTGTTTATTTTTATAATGATTAAATATCATAGACGTTCATGTAACAGGCAAGTTAAGGTCTTAAAAAAGAAAAACAAAGCAAGAGGGAGCATACAGCTCAATTACTGTGGAATAAACTGCTTTCAGTGCCACCTACCTCACCAATGAAGTGATAAGTATTTTATAATTGACATGGCTTTGTTTTACTTTAAAGCAGTTGGACCTCTGTCCACCACTCCCAAAAGCAGGGTTCTCAAACTGGGGGTCAGTACACCTAGGGTTACCATACGTCCTCTTTTTCCCGGACATGTCCGGCTTTTCGGCACTCAAACCCCCATCCGGGGGGAATTGCCAAAAAGCCGAACATGTCCGGGAAAATGCCGGCCAGGCACTTCCCCTCCCGCGGCGGCTCTGCTCCTCCCCTGACTCTTCGGCTCTGTTTAAGAGCCGAGCTGCCCGAGCGCTATGGGCTTCAGGCAGCCTCCTTGCCTCCGGACCCCAGCCGCCGGCCGGACACTTCCCCTCCCAGGCTCCGGCGGCGCAGGTCCGGAGGCATGGGGGCTGCCCGAAGCCGGTAGCGCTGGGGCATCTCGGCTCTTAAACAGAGCCGAAGAGTCAGGGGAGGAGCAGAGCCTCCGGCCGCGGCGGCTCTGCTCCTCCCCGACTCTTCGGCTCTGGTTAAGAGCAGAGCGCTACGGGCCGTGGGCAGCCCC
>NC_048320.1:2268335-2318066 GCF_013100865.1 Trachemys scripta elegans | reverse complement strand
ACAGAGAGGCTTCCTGCGAATTAAATGTTCGCGGGAAGCAGGGGAGGGGGCGGAGACTTTGGGGAGGGGGCGGAGTTGGGGCGGGGGCATGGGCGGGGATGGGGCGGGGCCGGGGTCCCGTGGAGTGTCCTCCATTTGGAGGCACAAAATATGGTAACCCTAGAGTTATACTCTAGGAAGGTCAATCTCTGAGGGCATGGCTACACTTGCAGATGTAGAGCGCTTTGAGTTAAACCAGCCTTCGGAGAGTGCAGTAGGGAAAGTGCTGCAATCTGTCCACGCTGCCAGCGCACTGGCGTGGCCACATTAGCAACTCTTGCAATGGCTACAGAGAGCAGTGCATTGTGGTAGCTATCCCAGCATGCAAGTGGCTGCAATGTACTTTTCAAATGAGGGGGATGGGGTGGAGTGTGACAGGGAGTGTGTTGTGTGTATGTGGGGGGGAGGGGTTTTTTGGGGGGGGGCTGAGAGCATGTCAGCATGCTGTCTTGTAAATTCAGACAGCAACAGACCCCCCCCAGCATTCCACAGTAATGGCTGCTTTGTCTCGGAGCAGATAAGCATGCCGGCTGTCAGAAATGGAGCTTTCAAAGGGCATATTGGCATGTCTGCAGTGATTCCAAAACAATGACAGGAGTGGCCACTTGATTTAAGGGAATTATGGGACCTTTCCAGAGGCTGATCAGAACGCAGTAATGCAACACCCCGTTCACACTGACGCCTGGGCGTTTCAGCCAATGCGCACCAAGTGTTAATCTTCTCGCCGAGGTGGTTCCAGGAGTGCTCTAGCCGTGGAGTCAGAGCGCTCTACATGCCTTGCCAGTGCGGACGGGTAGTGAGCTAGGGCGCCCGGGGCTACTTTAATGCGCTCTAATTCGCAAGTGTAGCCAAGCCCTGAAATTAAAGTAAATGCAAGATGTTTAATTATTTCTTTGTTTCAAGAATGCAAGTAGCATTTCAGAACTCGTTAGGTATACCAAATATCTACCCCCCTCCCCCACCAAAAAAGAGAGCAGGACTTTTCTCCGGATCTCTGAACATTGTTCAGCCTTTAAATCTGTACTGCAAGTTACATTCCCTGCTGAGGCACTGCATCTGCTCAGTGATCTGCAAATGTCTGAAAGATAATCCAACAAGCGTGAGGGGAGCGGAGGAAATGGATTGAAGGAAGACACCTTGTGGAATCTCAAAAGGTGTCAGTTCCTCTGAATTCAGTTATTTTTATCACACAAACATTTCTTAAAGGAGTGTGTGATAAAGTCACTGAAACTATTTGATACTATTTACTAGCACAACTTTTGGTCTACACAAATTTTGGAAGGGATATTAAACCTCATGCTTCAGGGTTTAAGCCTCTCTCTAAACTAATAGAGACCAAGATGAGACCTACTGTTGAGAGATTACCCCCATATCTGATATTGGAGGGTTTTGCACCTTCCTCTGAAGCATCTGGTGCTGGCCACCGTCCGAGACAAGATACTCAACTAGTTTACTTCGAGATGGATCCAGCCTGGCAGTTCCCATGTTCCTAATATTAATGCAGATTTATTTCTAACACATAAAAGAGAGGCATTGCAGCTAATGGATAACAATACCCCCTCAATACTTTTCTGACTGGTATTAACCTCCTAGAAGTTCAGAAAAAGAGATAGTTCCCATTGGAACTAACTTGGATCCCACCAGGTCTTGTAAATATTTTTTCTGGTAATATGTAACGTCTTATGCCTTCAATTTTAAAAAAATAGGTTTAATATAAAAATCAGGAAGTTCCAGCTAACAAACATGAAAATATCATGAGAGCTATTTGTGATCAGATTTTCATGCCATTTAATCAAATATGTTCTCCTTACTAGAAACCCTTTAATGCCTGGTATGAATACATATCCAGCAAAAGGGTACTGGCCTGCTCCTGATTGCTATATGCCACTCTTAAGTAGACTTGATGTCGGTTAACCACTTGATACCAAAAGTCTGGGATTTTTTGCCATAAAGTGCATTAGTGCTTAGGTCTAATTCACATAGACTAATCTTTAAAAATAGCCAACTTGTAGATATACTATAAAACAGAAGATGACCACACTGAGTTCAGAGGATTTTTTGCTTTTATTGTTATCCTCACAACACTAATGCAAATGAAACAGGAGATATGTTTTTCAGGGGGTTCTTAATTGGGTGTGCTTAAAAAGTACTAAAACTTGGAAACATAGTAAAAGCTAAGACACAAAGCTGTCTAAAGGTAGCTTTGAAAAGTTAAGCATGCTTGATAATGGCATCATTAGGTTCTATGTTTACTGTGTCAATTAATTTGAATTTGCACAACCCACAAGTAAACAGTTATTTTGAACTACTCATTCCACAAATTCAACGTAGCCTCTGAAAGTCAAACTGGCTGTCTCAGTCACGCATGAACACTAGTAGTACTTATCCTGTGGTGGTTAGACCTCTAATTACTATACCATACTGCCTCTAAAAAAGGATTTTATTTTCATAGTTGAAGACTGATTTTCTTTCTTTCTTTATTTTTACTCTAAAATGAAAATTTTGCCAGCACTTAGGACTCGTGTCTACAATAACTATATGACCACAAATGTGCTGCCAAGTGGCAAATTCCAATTCTCTCATTTTGCACACCAGTAAGGGACTAACAGGAGGGTGGCACAGTCAATTCTTGTTGGAGGGCAACCCTTCAAAGGCTCAACAACTCCTCCTACTGCCCAACCACAAGCAGTATTGTTGGGCTCAGAAGAGCACCATTTACTACTTTAACTCTTGCAACACAAAGCAGATGAAAAGAAAAGGCAAGCCTTTTTTAATACGGTGTATAGATGTGATCTAGCCCAAGCAGGAGCTCTGGATATCCTGTCCAAATCATGAAGCCCTGCAATGAAGGGCATAACCTGGGAAGCATATCATAGTAGGTACGCATGTCTATTTGGATTGTATTGAGCATTCCTTTCCTTATATAAAATATAAGCTCTTCAGGGAAGGAGCAGGGTCTTCCTTTGTATGTTGTACAACTGCGAGCACGGTGTTGGTGCTTGGTAAGTAGACAGAGCCAAGCAGTGGTTGTGTGGGTCTGAGACTACTTCGCGGGGCTGGGGGGCAGTTCATCTGTGGCCAAAACCAGAAATGGCCATTTGCACAATTTTATTGTATTATGAATAGTTCTGGCAGCATCTCAGGTCCAAAACACACCAAAGTCTGATATTAAGTCAAGAGAAGATCATTTCTCTCCATTATGATGTACTCATGTCACTGAAAGAATAATGGATCAATTTATTATACTGTGTTCAAAGGATCCACAAAACCATCATTAAGGGAAGGATCTTGTATATTATAAACAAGAGTGGCAACAGTTTTGCTCTCAGAAGGAGGCTCAGACCTGATGCATAAAGTCACATCTCCCTTTGGGCCCTGTCATAACTCATGTATTTTGACACAGTAATGGAGACAGCTATTGTAATGGAAGTGTTTAAAGGGGTGTTTTCCAGTTTCTTTACTTCCTAATTTTAAGCAGGAATCTATTAAAAGCATTTCGGTTGCAATGTCACGCACCTGGAAATCAGAGTACGTCAGAAGTTAGGCTGCCCATGCAAGCTTCATTCTGCCGCTGGTGATCTGCTTTTTGATACAGTCCTTAATTACAATACTATTTTTTTCTATAGGACGTCTGTCTCGTTTAGTGCCCAGGAGAGACAGCGCTCTGGGAATAAGGCAGCAGTTCAATATTTTTATCCTCATCACTCGTAATGCATGCGTTATTTATTCTACATCGGAGCAGCAACAAATGTTAAATTCATTGCCTCGTGGTCTTTCTAGGGAGCTCATCACAGTAGTATTTGAGGGCCTCACAAACTTTTTTTCCCCATTGTGAGATGACAGCATTTTTACCTCCATTTTATAGCTGGGCAAACTGAGACAAGTACTTTCCTCAGCATTCAGTGAATCAGTAACAGAGCCAGCACTAGAATTCAGGACCTCCTGACTCTCATTTCCCCAGACCACCCTACTTTACTGCCAGAGGTGCTGAGCATCCACCGCTTCCATTGACTTCAGCTGCTTGAGTGCTCAGAACTTCTGCCTATCAGTCTCCAGGCATCTCAAAGGTGGGTACCCAGAAAATGAGGTATACACAATTAGTGGAAACCTGCCAAAATCTGGTACTAGTGACTTGTTCAGTAGAATACCAGAAGATGGCCATTAGAAGCAGAGAGAGAACTGGGTTCTCCTGTGAAGCACTCACCTATCTTAATCACAAGACCATCCTTTCTTCTTTCAGTCCCCTGCCTTGCTCCCTACACACCTTTGAACTTCTCATGTTAATGAGGCAGGAATCTTTCAAAAAGCTTAAATCAATACACAACTGCGATTCTTTCCTTTAGCACAGGGGTGGGAAAACTTTTTGGCTCGAGGGCCACATCTGGGTATGGAAATTGTATGGCAGGCCATGAATGCTCACAAAATTGAGGTTGGGGTGCAGGAGAGGGTGAGGGCTGGGGGTGTAGGCTCTGGGGTGGGGCCAGAAATGAGGAGTTCAGGGTGCAGGAGGGGGCTCCAGGTTTGGGTGCGGGGGTGAGGTCTCCGGCTGGAGGTGCAGGCTCTGGGGTGGAGCTGGGGATGAGGGATTTGGCATGTAGGAGGGTGCTCCAGGCTGGGACTGAGGAGTTCAGAAGGTGGGAGGGGGATCAGAGCTGGGGCTAGGGCATGGGAGGGGCTCGGGGGTGCAGCCTCCAGCAGCTCCTGGAAGCAGCGGCAAGTCTCCCCTTCAGCTCCTATGCTGAGGCGAGGCCAGGTGGCTCTGCGCACTGCCCCATCTGCAGGCACTGCCGCCCGCAGCTCCCACTGGCCGGGAGCTGCAGCCAATGGGAGCTGCAAGGGCGGCATGCAGAGGCACTTGGCCACGCCTCCGCGTAGGAGCTGGAGGGAGGACATGCTGCTGTTTCCGGGAGACATGTGGAGCTGGGGTACACGCATGCAAAGTGGCCCTTGACCCCACATCCCAGCTGGAGCGCAGCAAGCCCCAGGCCCCGCTCCCCAGCGGAAGCTCAAGGACCGGATTAAATCGGCTGGCGGGCCGAATGTGGCCTGCAGGCCGTAGTTTGCCCACCCCTGCTTTAGCACCATATACCTTGTGCTTTGAATGAGGAAAGGGTCCTGTACAAAAAACAGGCCTTGTCTATACACAGTTTTTGTACTGACTTAGTAGAGATCATGTAAATAAAAACTATCGTAATGCATATGCACAAGAGCCAGAAGTAAGGTTGCATACACAACCTAAATCCTGACATTTTCTAACTTTCAACTGTTTGACTTTGCAACCCAAATAACATTCTTTTAACAGTTTAAACAGAGGTGTGTGTGTGTGTGTGTGTGTGTGTGTGTGTGTGTGTGTGTGTGTGTGTGTAATTCACTAGGTTTTTATAGAAGGAAAAAGCTAAAAACACTAAGTGTTGCTGTAATACCTCCCCACCCCATGCAACATCAGGAAGGTTTGAACCACGAACCTTCAGCACACCTTGGGTTAGAGGAATATTAGCTGTGCAGCAGGTAGAGGCAGTTTATCCTGGGGAAAGGAGCTCATGGCCTCATGTGGTTACGAGGCACATATGCTAGGTTCAGAAGGGTGGGCTATCCAAACGAGCCCAGCAATCCCAGAGAGGCTGTCTGCTCCTAGATTCCCAGTGCAGTGTGTGTTGCTGCTGTGGAGGCAGGTGTGGCTGACCTTTCAGAATAGTCACGTTCAGTGATTTTGACATGTCAAAATGTTGCTGACAACATAAGCAACAAAAAGAATTACGACTTTCCACAGCATCTCAACTAAATGCCGTGAAACAGAAAAGGCATTTCTCTGGGCCAAGGACCTTCTCCCTATTGCATGCAAAGGTGTTCGCACTCCCTGCCCCCCACCCCTCAAGGTCTCCATTTTATAACAAAGTATTCGGAAACCTAAGTACTACTAGTTCCTTCTGTAATTGAATAATGAACTGACTTAAGCAAAGAACCCCAAAGGCTGCCACTTTCCTTAATGCATCCCCCCATCTATTATAACCACCATATATTTCAGCTCCCTATGTAACTGATATGAGAATAGAGACATCACTAGGTGTAGCTATACCACCTTTAAATAAAAGGCTTGCACATTAAACCCATTTTCCGCTCTCTACAGTGACTTCCCACAGAATATCAAATCAAGTTCAGGGTCTTGGTTCTTATTTTCAAGGAACTCCCCAGTCTACATGAAGATTTCTGTTGATAATTTTGCTCCTCTGGCCCAATGGAACTCTCTACAAGACGACAGGTAAAGCTCATCTTTGGGGGAGATGGCACTTTCGTGGGGGCTGATCCAAGACTGTGAAATGAACACCCTTCACAAGAACTAAGGACCATCACAAACCGCCTCCTTCTGCTGCCAGTGCATGACATTTCCTCAGTGTTGCTTTTTCTAACAAATACACAGCAACATTTGAAAAGACATCCTACCAAAACAAGGCACTCTACAGCACATACGTCTCCTCCAGAAGAAGAGATGAGAGAAAACACAAAACATGACAGATGTTATGTCACTTTATGCACTACTGGAAGGCACTCAGATACTATGATGAGCACAGTATATGTAGCTAAATATTTCTATGGCATCAGTAAAAGAGCACAAAGGAGCTGCCTCAGCCTCACACCAGACGATTTGAGAAGCCAACATAATTAAACACTCCAGAGCCCCCGATTTTTACCGACAAAACTCCCTTCTTGACCAAACAAGCAGAACCAAAATGATTTGATTCAGCAGACAAATATTAACTTACACTAAAACAACCGTTACACTGACAAAGGGTACGTCTACACTTACTGGAGGATCCGGCGGCAGGCAATCGATGTTCTGGGATCGATCCCGGAAGTGCTCGCCATCGACACCGGTACTCCAGCTCGGCGAGAGGAGTACGCGGCATCGATGGGGGAGCCTCCCTGCCGCGTCTGGACCTGCGGTAAATTCGGACTAAGGTACTTCAAATTCAGCTACGTTATTAACGTAGCTGAATTTGCGTACCTTAGTCCGAAGTGGGGGGGTTAGTGGGGACCAGGCCAAAGTTATCAGTTAGCTATTGGTTAGCGTAGCAAGATACTAAATTCTGATTCACATATCTCTGAGGCACCAGATTAATATTCTCTTGGACAAAATATATGAAAGTCATCAACTAGATCTGGTATCTCCAATCCAGTGGGAGCAGTTTAAATCAATACTACTACAAGCTTCAGGTATGCTAACTGCCTACATTTACACACAGTATTGCAGTTTGAGTAATTTCTACTAAAGGGAAGTTTAACATGACTTCTTTAAGACATTAATTTCTGTGTTCTGCATAGAAAGGAGTTAAGAAAATGCACATGCTGCTAATAATACTTAAAATAAGTGAATCTACTAAAGAAATGTTGAAGGATTGTTATAATTACGACACTTTGCTCACAAAAGCAACTGGACAATGGCAACGTTATTCAAGTGTGAACCTGAGACAGGTACTCAAGGCAGAGTCAGTAAATACTCCTGTAGAATCATCATTTACATGACAAGAACAGATCACTTACGCCATCCAGGCTTATTACCTACATTTTCCACATTGCTCAACATTTCAGCCAATATTTTACCCACTGGTTCTCAACCTCTTCCATTCCACGATCCCATGTTACTAAAGAAAAATGTTTTGCAACACCTGAATTGAGTGTTCTCTCAAGCTGCTTTTGTGATCCTATATAGCCTCTAACAGAACAGATTCTCAACTTCTGAGAGGTAGCACACGGTTCTAATCTCCTTGTCTTAGTTTATGGTTAGTCAGCTTTGCAGCACTGATTACCACTGGGAAAACCTGTTCTTCCCCTCTAGATTCAGCTTAACCTCCTCACAGTCCTCTTCCAGATCTCTTGCATTCCTTTTCTGGTTCATTCAGAATCCTCAATCTGTGCTTAGTCCTCTCCTATTCAATCTCACTTATCAGGTTTTCAGTGTCTCAAAATGAAAATTAGTGGGAGCCCCTCTCACATACCTATTCTGTATCTTTATAGAGAGTTGTTCCTATACTGAGTTTACTGACTAGGTATCTATTGGTCCCAGGTGCTGAGTTGTATTTTTCCAGGTGGGTGCTCCACCCCCACTCCACCTTGAGACCCCACCCTCATTCTGCCTCTTCCCACCCCCACTCTGCCCCCTCCCTCAAGTGCCCCCACCAGCAGCTGAAAAGCTGATCAACAGCCCCTGCCAAACAGCTGTGGCTGGTGGGTTCTGGGCACTCCCTTTTTTTCTTCTGTGGGGCTTGAGCCCCAGAGCACCCACGGAGTTGGCGCCTATGCTATTGGTGATCTAACTAGCCCAAGCCCCTGAATCATCTTACACATACACACACACTCCCCCCACTCTCCTCTCCCAGAAAAAAGGAGAAATGGTTTGCAATTGCCATGATGTTGCTCCTGACAAAACCACCCTTATACAATCTCTGGAGCAAAATACCTTCCCAAGCCACTCTTTATTGTCAGTGCTGAAGGTGTTGCTAGGCAACTGATGAGCTCTATTCTGGTTTTGTTTGTTTGTTTTTTTCATGTTTGTTGGCTATTGGTTTGGCTAACATGCCGTTACTGTGTATAATAATGAAACCTGTTTACCAAAAATGTGTCAACATGAGAGAGATATAGGGCTGAATGTGTGTATGTATGCTTTGAACCAAACAAATGTTAAACAGTTAGCTTCATAATGTTAGTAGAGTCACAGGTGGCAGCCCTGATCAGAGCAGATTTGATATACCCAAGTATATTCTTCAATTTTAAATCTACTATTTTAAATACATAAGTTAAGAGAAGCTATATTTTAACCCTATGAAAGTCCTTTTAGGACAGCGGTCTTCGAACACTAAGCATGTGAATTATCACTTAATAGGGACATCAGACAGACATGTTTGCTTATGCAAGCAATTCTAGATTTCCTCTCAGCGTTACACAACTCCACTATGCGCAGTATCGTCCTGCTTTAGGAACTTTGTGGAGAATGAGCTACCATATGAAAGAATCAGTACTACAACAGCTATAGTTAATTCTGCCACTGGCCATTGCCAAGTGTGAATTTGGGAACTCCCAGCTACTATCCAGGCTGGGAAGATGCAGAATTATGCACTCTCAACTTGCTGGCTTTGAACCATGTTACAAACACAGACAAAGCCAATACACCTCAGAGAGACAGCGGTGGCATAGAAAACTGTTCGTAAAGGAACTCAGGAGGAAGGCGTGGGTGAAAATAATGTTCTGACCCGATTTGAGGAGATATACCATTTAATGATTGGCCAGGATATTGTGAAGTGCACCTATTCCCTACTCTGTTAACTGGAAGTCCGGGGAAGCCCTTGCTCAGATGCCTAGAATCAGACTTAAAAACTACATAAAAATGAAAAAGCATGTTGAAAAGTATCAACTTTGTAACCTGCAGAAGTTAATCATGTGATTAGATGCACAAAGTCATCCCAGCTGATAACACATGATTAGTTCTCATGTGTTGCTTAGACAATGTAGAGACCACTAAAAGTGTTACGCACTTTCATGCTGTGCTGTCCTGAGCCAAACTTAATGTGTTACAGGATAGGATGCCTGTGAGAGATAGGTGTCTGTTGACACAATCCAGCCATCGTGTTTTAGATCTTCTGGTAAGTATTTTTCATCCTGCTTTCAGTGGGTCAAAGTCTAATCGGATTCTTGCAGGGAGGTTGGTAGGCTTTCAGAACAGATGACCATACCATTTTAGAGAGCAGGACTTGGCAGTATAAGCAAAAGAAATATTCAAAAACCTTTTAAAGGGTTGCACCCTTGTAAAAATGGCATTCTGCAGCCAAAGCCAGGTGTTAATCTGCACCCATAACTGCTGATGGTAAGGGATAGTTAAAAAGTGGATCTCCTTTGACTACTTTAGCTAAATCTGATGATGGCCATAGAATGTCTTTTTAATGTTTAGCTTCCTTTACTAAATGTTTTAGCTGTTTTAATTCTGCACTAAGCAAATAGTCAGCATGGATAAGGTAATCAATGCTCTGTGTTTCTTATTCCTAACATGCTTGGAAGTCTGCTTTGCTCATTTTTGTCTGTTTTCCTAGCAATTCTCTTCCATCTCCAGCGCATTGAGGAAGTGGTTTTACTTCTCAAGCTTACAAAGCAAGCGTGAAGGTAAGGCCCAGCTACTCCTTTTCCTGGATGTAGCTACTTGAATTTTAGATCATTCAAAAATTAAATAAAAACAAAGAAAAAATACAACTTGCCAGTGGGATAGAAAAATACTCAAAATGAACAGTGTCAGTGCCATGGATATTCTGTACAAGTTCTCTTGTTAGCTATCGCCATGAGGGAGGGACCTTGATAGAACATCATACATTGATCAAGCAATACTGGGACAAAAAAGTTCTCCTCTCCCTGAGCTCCTGTTTAATGTTATCTATAGAAAACAATTCTTTGCACTTCAATAGCACCTTTCGGCCACAAATTTCGATATGCTCAGAAAAGAATGCATTAAATTGACTCAGACTTGGTTGGATGGTTTTTCCCCTTCACCTTAATTACAAAAGAGGAGGGAGATGTGAGAATATCCCCATGACTGAGATCCACAATTTCCCTGCAACTCCAAGTCAGTTTCAATTACCACCTGAGATCCAAATACCCATCACAGAAGGCAGGGAGAAGATTCAAAGGCTCACAAACTACGATGTGCAAATCTCAGTTTGGATAAAAATTAAAAAGTTAAGATGCTTGCGTGAACCTATGGAGGCCCCTGGCCTCTGTGGTACCTCTCCTCTGCCTCACGCTTAAGCATCTGCTTTTAAACTCAATGGCAGCGAGGGGTGTATCTAGCTTCCTCTCTGATCCCTGGTACCTCTATATTTATTTGTGAGGCACCATGAAGTCTTGGGCATAACAGGAACAGATTTGATCAAAACTTTCCTGTGTGTGGTAAACTCCGTTCCAATACAGAAGCACAAGGTACGTCAATTACAACAGGTTCCTGAACTGGGGCTACAACACTAGTACAAGAGAACTGTATAAATACCATGCATTAACAAGAGAAAATTGAGTTTAAACTGACATCAGTTAGAGGAAATGAAAAGTGTTTTGATCATTAGGTGCAGCCTTGTTTATGTACACACACTGGAGAAGTTAGAGCGTCATTTCTACAGGCTTTTAGTATACATTTCCACAGTTCAAAAGGACTTAATTCCTCTCCAATAGCCTTCTGCAGCAGAGAAAACACTTATCTCTAGTGGGGTCATTGCAAGGATACAGGTCCCAAATTGCAAATTCCCAGATCTTTACCAAATAAATAAGGACCACTGCAAAGCAGATAAAGGAGCCAGAGCTAATTTCCCCCCTCAATTAAACTGGTACAACCGTCCACACTGATTTGAGTCAGGCTTCTCTAGTATAATTGGTGGAAGAATTTGGACTAGGCACAGCAAGAGAATGTAAGACGCATATTGGCACCAACTAGCACCAAAAATGTCTGAAATAGACATGTTATACCCATAGTAACTATTTATTGCTAGAGTTATGGAAATGAGTAAAATTCTTGAACGAAATAAGCCTGTCCCATCCATACAAAACCTCTGCCACCACTTCAGTCTTCAGTGGGCCCTTTTACTCGCCTTCTAATGGCTTCTGACACCATCAAATGTTCACAGAAGTCATTACATCTATTTTTTATTTGCAAGTTCCCCTTAACACCAAACATCTGCATGTTCCAGCCAGACAAATATCATTGTAATTTTATAAGCTGCACAAACTACCTGTTACTAGATAGGCAGTTAATTCCTCTCCCTCCAAAAACAACAAACAAGGTGATTCACAAACCTACATATCACACACCTGT
Organism: Trachemys scripta elegans; assembly: GCF_013100865.1. Taxonomy (NCBI): domain Eukaryota; kingdom Metazoa; phylum Chordata; order Testudines; family Emydidae; genus Trachemys; species Trachemys scripta. Next base: position 2,306,188 of record NC_048320.1, on the reverse strand, counting down.
ATATTTAAGGGAGGCAGCAGCTTCCACTTGCAATTTGCTAAACATGAAAATTAAACAGTGCATTTGTTTGGATACATTAGCATTTGGGGAAATCTAAACTAGAAAAACAGCAGAAATAATTAACAATTAAAAAAATGAATCTGGCGTTGAATCTGTTTCTCAAATACAAACTTTTGAACTTACCCTGAAGTGATTTTCCCAATCCCTGGCCCAGCTTCCACCCATGTTTCTGGAGTAAGCGGTGTCCAATATTATCCTGACAGACAGAACAGAGAAAACAAACCAAAAATATTCCAATAATATATTCTTCCCTTCCCACTGACATTTAAACATGAGACGAGCAAGAGATTTTCTACATATGTGCATGCAAAAAAATGCTACTGAAAAGGCAATATATGCCCAATAAAAGGGAAGACAAATGTCAAAAAATTGCTGGCTAGAATTTTACAAGGGGGACAGGGTATTGGGGTGGGTCACTTTCTGATGGTGTTCTGGGCAACTTTTGTGCATAACATTTAAAATAAAAAAAGCAATATGGGAGAAAATAAAGTGTACCAATAAAAAAATTGACACTAAAAAGCATTTAAAAAGCATAACATCAAGTTATTTATACAATCATATCCATCACCTAGACAGCACCACTTTTAGATTGTTTTTGTAAAGAAAATCTACATCGTGTTTAGTCATTTTGTTTATGTGTCAGGCTTTTATAATACTGAGTAAGTTGTAAGTGCAAGACTGCCCCACCACTAGAAACCAAAACACAATCATAGCAAAATCCAGGCTAAACTTGATTGGGTTTTTTTATATATATGTATATATATATAAACTAGCATGCAGCCAATATTAAACTGAAAAAAAGTGAGGTTAGTGAAACAAAACAAAAAAAATCAATGAAATAAAATAAAATGAGCTCAAGCACAGACTGGTGATGCATTTCACATGTACTAACAAAAATACTAAGATGTTAGAATGAAACAGGCCTAGCAATAAGTTAACAGCAAGGAACCATTAGTGCATGTAGGGAAACAATAAGCAGAATGTCTCATCTTCCTAAAGAAAAAGAGCTATTGCATGATCAAATAAGTTTAAAGGTATTGGTGCAGCAATAAATGTCAGCTTTTGACTTGGAATAAAGAAAAAGGGTTCATTACATTTTACAAAAAAATCCTTCACAGAAAACAAAATACAAGAAAGAACGTAAGAATAGCTATATTGGGTCAAACCAATGGTCCGTCTAGCCTAGCAATCTGTCTCTGACAATGGCCAGTGCCAGACAGTTCAGAGGGAATGAACAAAACAGGCAATTTATTGAGTGATCCATCCCCCATCAAGGGCAGCTTCTGGAAGTCAGAGATTTAGAGACACCCAAGAGCAAAGGGTTGAGTCAGCGACTATCTTGGCTAAGAGCCTACATTAACTTATCTAATTCTTTTTTGAACCCAGTTATACCTTTGGCCTTCACAACATCCCCTGGAAGAGAGTTCCACAGGTTGCCTATGCGTTGTGTGAAGAAGTACATCCTTATGTTTGTTTTAAATCTGCTATTAATTTCATTGGGTGACCCCTGCTTCATGTGTGATGTGATGGGGGTAAATATTATATTACTTTCTGCACACTATTCATGATGTTATAAACCTCTAGCGCAGAGGTTGGCAACGTTCGGCACGCGGCTCGCCAGGGTAAGCACCCTGGCGGGCCAGGCCAGTTTTATTTACCTGCTGATGCGGCAGGTTCGGCCGATCGTGGCCCCCAGCACATCGCTCGCCCACGCTGCTTCTCGCCGCCCCCATTGGCCCGGGACGGTGAACCGCGGCCAGTGGGGGCCGTGATCGGCCAAACCTGCCGCGTCAGCAGGTAAATAAAACTGGCCTGGCCCGCCAGGGCGCTTACCCTGGCGAGCCGCGTGCCGAACATTGCCGACCCCTGCTCTAGAGTATCCCCCTTAGTCATCTCTTTTCTAACTGAGCAGTCCCAGTCTTTAAATCTCTCCTCAAATGGAAGCTGCGCCATACCCCTAATCATTCCATTGCCGCTCTCTGAACTTTTTCCAATTTTAATATAACTTTTTCGAGATGGGGCGACCAGAACTGCACGCAGTATTCAAGGTGTAGGTGCACCAAAGGTTTATATAGTGGCATTATGATCTTTTTTCATCTATCTATGCCTTTCCTAATGGTTTCTAACATGTTAGCTTTTTTGATTGCCACAGCACATTGAGCAGATGTTTTTAGAGCACTATCCACGATGACTCCAAGATCTCTTTCTTGAGTGGTAACAGCTAATTTAGACCCCATTGTTTTGGATGTAGAGTTGGGATTATGTTTTCCAATGTGCATCACTTTGCATTTATCAACATTGAATTTCACCTGCCATTTTCTTGCCCAGTCACCCAGTTTAGTGAGATCTCTTTGTAATTCTTTGCCGTCAGCTTTGGACTTAACTACAGTAAAAGCTTTGTTATCCGGCATGTTGGGAAATGGGGGGGTGCTGGTAAGTCAAAAATTCCAGTTAACTAAGAGGGAGGAAGTTTGGGTGCGGGAGGGGGCCAGGGCAGGGGGTTGGGGCATGGAAGAGGTTTCGGGGTGCCAGATCTGGGTGATGCTCACCTCGAGCAGCTCCCCAGAAGCAGTGACATGTCCTTGCTGCTCCTAGGCAGAGGTGCATCCAGGTGGCTCTGCACGCTGCCTCCACCCACAGGCGCCACGCCACCCCTGAAATTTCCATTGGCCAAAGTTCCTGGCCAATGGGAGCTGCTGAGCCAGTGCTTGGGGTGGGGACAGCGCACTGAGCCCCCATGACTGTTCCTCCGCTTAGGAGCAGCAGGGACATGTCGCCGCTTCCAGAGAGCCACGCGGAGTTAGGTAGGGAGCCTGCTGGCCCTGTTCCAACTGGACCCTATTGAAGATCAGAAATGCCGGTTCATAGAGCTTTCTGGTTGGTAAAGTGCTGGATAACGCAGCTTTTACTGCCTCTTAAGTAATTTTGTGTTGTCTACAAACTTTGCCACCTAACTGTTTACCCCTTTTTCCAGATTATCTATGACTAAACTGAACAGCACTGGTCCCAGTACAGATCTTTGGGGGACCCTAGTGACCTCTCATTCCTACTCTTTGTTTCCTATCTTTTAACCAGTTACTGATCCATGAGAGGACCTCCCTCTTATCCCATGACTGCTTACTCTGCTTAAGAGCATTCAGTGAACAGTGCTGTCAAAGGCTTTCTGAACGTCCAACTACACTATAGTTACTGGATCACCCTTGTCCACATGATTGTTGTCACCCTCAAAGAATTCCAATAGATTGGTGAGGCATGATTTCCCTTTACAAAAGCCATGTTGACTCTTCCTCAGTGTATCATGTTCATCTGATAATTCTGTTCACTATAATTTCGATCAATTTGCCTGGTACTGAAGTTACGCTTTACTGGCCTGTAATTTCCAGGATTCCCTAAAGAGCTTTTTTTTTTTTTTTTTTTTTTTTTTTAAAGTGTCTTTAAACTCCATATATAGTTTTTGGTCATAAATTCTTCTAATTATGCAACCCATTACAACTCATAATATTACAGAATATCCCGAATTGTAATGAGTTGTCTGGTTGTGACACTGAATGATGCATTGTATCCAAAAGTCAGCTAATAAAAATGCTACAATTTTAGTTTAATTCAGTAATGAAGTATTAAAAAAAAATCCGAGTCAGAACAGCAGTTCTCATTGGTGTAAATGACTAAAAAATGTGACCACCACTGGGTGCATCAGACCTAAAGAGCACAAGAGTTTGAGATTTAGTGTGCCTGGATGTATTCTCCCCCACCCCCCCAAAAAAAAAATTCTAGTGACTAGAAACCTTTTTCTTCTGCTCTGCAGGTAAAACAAGACATTTTAGTCTCACTAACTTTTTCAAGACAAAAGTGTACAACAATGTCCTTCCCATATTATGGGATCGCTCTATGAAGTAGTAGTTAGTTCTACATTGAAAAACAATGAGGAGGAGTAAGGATATGCCAAGATATAAATGTTTAAATCAATATGAGTGAAAGAAAATGAACAAATACAGTTTCCAACCATGAATACCGTGGAAGAGTATCTTAGACTAAGATTTACGAGAACTTACCTGTGAGTGTAACCGCTGCAGACCATTTATGCCACAACAATTGCATGTTCCTCTTGTAAAATGGGGCCACAGATCACCAATTATTTTGTGGCTATTACACTGTAATTGTTCCTTCTACATTAACATATTAACTGTATCTGACAAAGGATTGTGGGAATAAAATTTTAAAAGCTGATGCTGACAAAAATGACTGCATTTTTAAAAAAGGACAAGAACTACCGTACAATCTTTTGTTAAGTGGAGATGAGACATTGTGCTGACTGTGTTGTGTCATGAATGCACTAAAATAAACAGACAGATGAAGCAGTATGCTATTTCCAAAAGCAGTGCAAGTGGAGTGAAAGCATTTCCATACGAACCTGGCTTTAAAAACTGGGCTGTCAAAAGAACAGTTAAATGTAACACAAAGTAAGAAACTGTCCAATCACTAATAGTTTTTCTTTTGCTGTGTTTTCAATTCACTGCTTGCAAGTAATGTATTTATTAAAGAAGAATGAAAGCATAAAATAAATTTAACGAGTCAAGACCAGCAGGGAGATTCAAGAGTGGTGTTGTGACTGACACAGTGAAGGGGTAAACAAATATTAAAGGGGGGAAAAAGAAAAATTCAGAAGAGTTATACACATTAGCACCACTTTTACAAAGCCACTCAAGAGGACGGTCATGTTTTTCAACTTGCAACAAACCTGCATCTCAGTTCCCAGGAAAAAGATGGCATTTTCTCCCAATAACATTGAATGTATAGATAGCTTCTGATGTAAAATTAGTTACACACAATTTTTGGCATCGACTAAGCAGCGAAAAGGCTGGAGAGTTAAAAACAGGCAGCCGAAATGGCGTATTTTCTGTTGCTATTGTGAAGATAACATTCCGAAGAGTCAGGTATTAAATTCCAGTGAGGCCCACACACTGAAGAGATTAATGAGGATCTCCTCCCATTTTCCATCTGTCCCTTCATTCCACATCATTGTGACAGACCTCTGGCTAAGGAAGACTGGCACGAACTCTCTTCACAGTTTAAATGCTGCTCTTAAAATTAGAGGTTGAATTGCTTGGGTCACAAATGGGAACTGAGCTAGTGTAGCTTTGCAGTGCTATTAGCTCCTATTGGCCTCTAGAGTGAGATGCAATATAAATAAATCAGAATCTCTCATTCAGCAGCACAAAGCACTGCTGCTAGGCTGCTGGCCTGTGATCTTTTTCTGGAATAATATTTTAATTTTGTTCATCTCTAGAGGAAAATCCCTTTTACTTACAGGGGTGTTCCTCTCTGTGTCAAGAACTGATGCTCCCTTTGAATAAATCAAGCCCATTTTGTAGTAGTTCTCCTTTCTGTACTTTTCTAAGCATGTGTGCCGGTTCCCAAACATGCCATTGGCCAGTCTAAGGAAACAACTCCTTCCTCAGAGTATAGGCAGATATTACTTTTATAATTCACTAGCTATGCTACAAGGAGCTCTGAAGTGAAAGTCACATTAAAAGCTGTCAGGTCAGCCAAGTGAACAAAATCACTCAATATGCTTTTGACTAAAATGATACAGTAAAACCCACAGGCAATCAAGACAGTTTATCAGGACTAGCCAGATACATATGCAAGAGCCATGCTATTTGTCCTCTTACTCAATGATGTGGTGTCACATTACTGTAACAGATTAGTGAATGGTTAACAGTATCTTTTCATGTGTTTTACTAAGGTATTTTAACATTACTTTGACACTTATACACCACATTTCATCCCAAGATCAGAAAGCGCTAACAAAAGAGAGATCATTCACATTTTTCAGATGGGGAACTCTGGGACACAGATTAAGCGTAATATTTTCAAATTGGCTTAAATGATTTAGAAGCCTAAAACTCACTGAAAGTCAATGGGACTTGTCACTTGGCTAAGTCACTTTTTGAAAATTTTATCTCCAGTGACTTGTCCAAGAGGACACAACTAGTCTGTGAGAGCCCACAGAACAGAACTCAGGCTTCCCAACGCAGTCTTGTACTCTAACCACTACACAAAACTGCCTTATTTAATTACTTTTCACATGTACCAATGATACTTGATCATGGTTCCTGCAGTAAGTTTCCAGCAATGGCCCTGGCAGATGTAAACTGACACGTATACAAGGTTTTGATGGCACTGTGTGAGGAATATCGTAACTAATGATTACAACAAATAGATGTTGAACTGTTACAAATATGCACAAAGGCTAATTTTGCCTAACACCCCCTCTCCTCCCAAAGTCCCCTCCACCCCAGAGACATTCCTTTTATACTATTAATTGGATTTCAGCATAAACAAAAACCATACATCTCTTGAGTGGATTGTAAACTGTGCTGACTGTGTATCAAGTTACCTATAAGCAAGGACTGGATGCCACTGGGTGAACCCATGCAAACAAGAGGTTGTGTTGGGAATCTTTACAAAACCTATAGCTCACTACAGATGACACAATGAAAACTAGAGAGAAAAGCCAAACAGTAATGCTACACCATTCAGCTTCAAGATGCATATTATTTATAGCGCTGACCACTTATGGCTACTGCTAAATGTCAAATCAGCAGCCTTATCAGGTTACACTTTGGAACTAGTGGAGTCCACAGATCTGCACAGATATGCCATGTGACAAAAGCCAACTTCAGAGAAGCTATTGTAGACTTCTAAATGAGAGGACTGAATTGTGATCTTCAACAAGTAACACCTGGAATCTGAACCCCAGCAGGGTTTTAAAGAGCCTACTAAGGCAACTGAGCAGAACTATATAGGAAAAGGATATTTGTTAGTGATGACAAGGACAAACTAACAAGAAGCTTAAGAGTAAGTGAATGATGTGCAGTCTCACTTCCAACCTGTGACAATGACAACTTGATTTAACTCGAACATTCTGCATACTGTGTGTAGTGGGAGAGGACAGTGGATTTTATGTAGTCACTCTAAGGGCATGTCTACACTACAGACTTAAGTTGACTATGTTAGGTTGACTTACAGCCACTGTCAGCTCTGTACAGGTTCCTGCTGGGAGCCCAGCTTCCCCTCACTCCCAACTGGGCTTTCTTGTCAATTTCACAGCTCCAGTATGGAGCCCTGAAATTGACAAGACCGTCAACAGCAGATGTAAGTAAACCCTAACTATATCGACATAAGCCCTACCTCTGGTGGAGTTATGTTGGTGTAGTAGGGCACTTACATCAGCAGGACAAGGCTGTAGTGTGTACACTGACATAATTAGGTCAACATAAGCCGCTCATGTCAAACTAACTATGTAGTGTAGACCAGGCCTAAGACTAATACTGAACTCCTGAAGTTGTATTACCATAACAAAAAACTAGAACGGTCTAAAACAAATTTCCTTAGTAAAACATTAAGGACAATAAGGATTCTAGTAAATCAGCATACTTGGTAACTGCCCATGGCACACCCTAGACATAGTGCACTTTCCTACAATGTGCAGCTCATTACATAGCTGAAAATCAGACTGCTTGTTTCAAAACTTAAATGGTTCTGAGTGCCAACAATTCCCATTTACTTCAGCAGGAGGAGCTGAGAGTGCCCAGAACCTTTTAAAACAGGACAACAATATTTACTTGTAAAAACTAGGATCTAATGCCTTAAAGACAAGTTCATCGTTGCTTTTTTTTTTTTAATTAAAAAAAATCTGATTCCAATTCCATAGCCATCTGATTTATAAATATGACCAATGACTTGCACTTTTGCATAAATCTATATTGAATATTTTCTCCCTTTTCTGAAATGTAGACTAACTGGTTCTCATTTAGCCCAACAAAAATTTGTTTTTTCTTTAAAGAATTTCTTCTAATAAAAAACCTTTCAAATAATTAATTATAAATATATTTTCCTGTTTTGGTTTGAAGGAAAAATAAATCTTGGTATCATTTCACTAACTTGTAACATTTTGGAAATTTAAGTCCTCTTAAGGCTTTACCTTTATTGTCCTACCTCTGACTTCCAAGCCACTAGCTTCCTCTAATTCTGCTTTCTACTAGCTTGTTCTAATCCTACTTTTCCGTAAGATATACCTGAGTTATATTCTCATAATGCCTCAGTCCAGAGACATCTTTGCAGTACAATGTAGGATTTCCATGGACACTAGCTACTGCAGACTGCTTTTTTTAAATATGTAGTCCCGTAATTCAAACCAGTTAAACAGTGTAATGATCTGTAGACTCCCAAACCTATGAGATTTCAGCCACCTTAGAGTTGCATGCTGTAGCAGTACAGTCAGCATCTCTCAACAGATAATGCTGCAGAGATGGATCTAAATTCAGCAATGATACTCCAAAATGTATGCTCCAAGCAAAGCCATTTTCCCTAGGCATTTCCAAAAGTGGTCTACAGTTACTAGGCTTCAAATAGTTTTCAGATTCCTAGAAGATCTGAAAATCTTTTAAAGAATCCCACTTATTTTTAATAGGATGTACTTTAATTCTGTTAATTCTCTATACTAACCCTAAAATTTAACTGAAAAATGCTTTAACATATTCACTGCTATAAAACAGGTTTTCTTTATTAATGAACACACTTAGGGGTTCAGGTCTGGCTTCCATTGTAATAAATGGCAAAACTTGCATTGACTTCAATGGTGCAGGATTCGGTTGTTAGTGCTACCAGCTAAATTTCTTTCCAAAAGGTGAGTTGAAATACTAACAGAGAATTGTTTAAGATCATAAATCATTAATACAACAAATTGGTAAACTTCAAAACTCCAAATACAGCACATTTTAAAACTAAATATTTAAAATTATTTCCTTTTACTTACCTCTCATGATCTAAGTTCATGGTTGTTATTCTCTCTTCTGGAAGAGCCAATGATATAACACACACCCAAAGCAGAGAGAGAAATCTGATGCCCCATGCTGCTTTAGGTATGAAATCCAACTCTTGCAGGAGGAACACAGAACCCTAATCTCTGGTTTTAGCAGGTAAAAAACCCACTCCCATTTACTTAAAAAATATTTGTAATTTTGCAATTGTAAAGATTACAAATATACTCTGTTAAACAATTTGGGAGCTTAAGCAATTTTTAATAATTTCAGTTTATGTAATAAATTATACTAAATTTAATAGCTGTAGATTATCTTAAACACCAACAACATATTTAGTGGAGAGAACAGAAAGATGATCCATCTTTTTCAAAAGTAAAATTTGGTTCCCAATCTAAAATGAGATTGGTTCCCCTCCCCTCCCCCGCTTTTTTCTTTTAAATTCCTGTCTTCATAGAAAAATGTATTTTTTAAAAAGCCTATCTCCCCAAAAATAATTACTAGCCAGTCCTCTGATATATACTATGAAGATACAGCAGACAACTGGTCACTAAATATTTTTGAGTAGATAAATATTTTATTATAAACACACACCTGACCCAACTGATCATAAAATAGAATTTAGTAGTCTGTCCTCTAAAGAATATATTACTCTCTCTTTGATGCAACATAATTCAAATTCCTGAATTCCCAATGTTTATGCTTTTTTATTTTTTTAAAAGCCTTTCTACAGACAGAAGGGAAAAAAATGTAACCAATTGGGTGATAGGGTAGGAATTATTTTGGAGTTTTTTGGTTTTCCCTCCCAAAAAGGCAGATCATCTTCTTGTCTTCTCCACTAAATGTGTTTTTTACTATTGGTCATGAGACTTCAAATTGTGTACATTTTATATATTAAAATAAAAACCTGCCCAAGTTAAAGTATTTAGATTTGATAATGTCTCTATATTTGCACTACAATGTATGTAAGAATAATAAATACTTGTGCTGTAATTTAACCTAAGGTTTCTGCTGCTGTTGAAACTCCTCAAACTACAGCCAAATATTATATACACTGGTCATCCAGTGACTATCTTCCTAGGCATTGTGTACTATTGGGCATATGATGTATAATTTTATATATCTGACTATTCCATAATAATGGCCAGAAGAGATTTACATTTTGAACATACATGCAGTATTTTAATTTGTCACCCACATGCTTTGTTCCTCTATTCTGGAAAAAACAAACACTTGTAAAAATAAGATCTTGGTCTAGCCTGTAGATAACATTTGAATAATCTGTCTAATGAGAATCCCCAATGTGGTATGGAATAGATGCCAACTCTAGCTATTTCTCATGACATTTACATAGGGAAGTAGGCTTGGCATGTCAGTTAAGATTCTCATGTCACAACACAAGATTGAACTATTCAGCAGAACATCGAATGCAAATTCCCCCCTCTGCAGCATTATCTCATGCGTCATCTATTACTGCCATGCCTAAATCTAGCATCATGCCAGCACATGAAGACAATAGGTACTATATGCAGTGTTCACTGGACCAGAAGAACAGAAATAAGAAGGGGAAAGGAAACCCTAAAGAAATTTAAAAAGGCAGACCGTGCAATACAAACCAGATCATGGCTGCTTAGCTAATATGGGCCAACTGCTGCGGAAGAAAAATGTCGAACACCCCAAGTTGTGTAAATTTCTGTAAACATCTAAACACGCACACAGACACACACAACACCAACCTACATAGGATGCAAATATATATTGATCCTTTGCTAACACTACGGTTTAAAAAGTGCACGTTAGCGTGATGAAACTTCAGAGTGAATTTTAGTTTCTTCAGGGAAAAAACTATCTGAAAAGTGCTAATCTTTAATAAAAATCTAGCCTAATCAGACCACCAGTAAGCTTCCCTTTATTTTTTCCATCACAGGTTTCACATCACTAAGACTATAAATGAATATTTGCATCTAAGCACTAATGTTAAATGCTGAACCTCCAGGAGAAATTTAGGTAGCATAATAAGAAATGTTACTGAACGTCAGACTAGCAAGTGATACTGTGCAAAGTTAAAAGATTCAGAAGCTTAAAAGAAAAGCTATCCAAAAATCTACCTTCCCCCATTCTACAGTCTGATATTATTAATTGCCATACCTAATTCAACAAAATAAAATGACCTTTTAAAACATTCCTGTGTAGTTCATGTGAAATATAATTTTACGGGCAGGTTTTATCATTACCGAAGCATGTCAATTAAAATTCAGTTCTCTTCACTGGTAACGGTAGTTCTAGCATTTCTTAAGTTGTTATACACACTAGCTGATCTGACTACTCAGGAAATGTAAGCTAAAAGGATCAAAATACATTTTACTCCTCTGTTTCATTAGGTTCACAAAAATAAACTAACTTCTCAACAAAATGTATTAATATTTAGCAAACTAACTTTCCATAAATAATGTATTTCAAACAGTCTCTCAAATATCAATCTGAACTATTTTTACAGTAACCTAGATTATAAAAATTACTATTTAAAGCTTAAAGCCCAAGCCCACTTAACATTAATGCAGGACATGCAAACATATTAGAAAAGAATATCCCTGAATTGCTATTTACACACTAGTGCCTGGTCCTGTCAATGTAACTGCATTCACATCAAGTCCCATCCGATCACTGTCTAATTCGCTGGTGGGCCAATGGTGATGATACGTGTTTCTTACCGATTCTATTGGCTTGTCTAGAGATGCCTGTTCAATCTCCAAGTGGCCTTCTTCATATTGATCAAAATGATTACCCTGCAAAAGAATAATATTTTTGTTATTTCTCTATGGTAATCAAGACATTTCCCAAAACTATGCAATTCCCACTCTCAATATAAATTGAGCCCCAAACTCATTATACTAGACAGCAAAAGAAATCAATTAATTAAATAAGACTCCAATAATTAGGACATAAAAATGTCAGCCCGATGTAATCCTAGCTATGCTGGACTGATGACCTTCATAAACTAGGAAGGTTTCAGAATGTCAGACAATTATTTAAACTGACACCACATGCTACTTTTAGTAAAGTAAGTGAAAGTGCTGATCACAAACATTGGGTTGGAGGAAATAATGTAGAATAAAAATCACAGTAAAATTAAAATTACTCTTACATACAACAGATACAGTCCACATAGGCCACAGATGGAATGCATCACTGAAATCTGCGACTGGATGAATCTAAACTGTTTGAAATTGAATCTCAGCAAAAACAAAATTACACACATTGTTTCAAATAGAAAATGTGAGCAGAAAGCCATCTCCAATATTTGATAGCGAGTCACTTCAGAAACCTGACATTGGTCATAGTCAAAAGGCTGCAAGATTTTGTTCTCTAAAGCAAGTCACCAGATTAATGCCACCTCTCTTCTCTTGTGTATCCAACCACCATCATAGCTGTCCTTTTTGACATCAGAGTCGAATTGCTACAATGTACCTTGAGGGCTACCAAAGAGGCTGATTTGTTACCTGCAGACAACCAGGCAATTACCAGGGGTTGGCAGAAGGGCTTCCCTGCCTACCTACCATTTCCTCATCTGCACTGCCTGCCAAGACATGGATAAAGTCTAACATTTTGGTTATAAAGGGACATGGTCAACTTGAAATCTAGCCAATTTCAAAAGAACTTCCCTGCCAATTTTTGAGGCCTTCCAACTATATTTTCCTATAGTTAAAAATGTCCCTCCACCTGCAGCTGTGTGAAAGGCTCATAAGAACATGGGAAAAATCAACTATGCAGAGAGTTTTGTCAAATGCATTAATCAAATAAGATGAAAAATAAAGAAAGATACTAGTCTAATCTCAGTTGCAATAACTTCTTTTATAATTAGTAGGTAACAGCTGGGGTTATATCAAACTGAAGTGTAATTTTTAAGATAACTGTTACCCATTAATATTTGAAGCTTTTAATGGACAGGGTCTTCTTGAACTCCTAGATAACTAAATACTCATTGCCTTAGATGTTTCAGTGCTTTTGGAGCTTGGAGTTGGCAAGAGTAGAAGCAGCACTGTTCATCTCTTTCCCGCCACAGCCCTTGGAGTTGGTGGAATACCCTTTCTATTGACTTTAGGGGGGAGGAGGGGAAATCAATTTCAATCTGTTTTTTAATGTCCAAAACTCTTCTATGTGGCACATTAAACTCATGTATTTTATACTTCTGTTTTTATTGTGTCTAGAATCAGTCACAGACATCAAATATTGTAACTTTAAATCTTTAATGGAAGTACACACACTTAATTATACCATAAACAAACAATTTACACACATGTGCAGAATAATTGACATTTATTACAACCTGGTAAAAAGGAAACATTCAACTGACCCCATTGTATCTGAATTCTTCCCATATCTTTTGTGGACTCAAGCGGTGTCACAAAGGATGCTCTTCCTATTTCACAGTGCCAATTAATTACCGCGGATTAAAGCTTCACTGTAAATGAGCTCTCTGGCACAAAATAAAGGCTGGATATAAAAATGTTATTCCACTCATAGCAACCAAGTCCTAATCCCAAACTTCCTCTTATTATAAAGATCATTAATCTGAAAATCTAGAGTGACATCGTGGCCCCATTAAATTCTCAACTACAATGGCTCTAGAATTCCACACCTAAAGTAAAATATTCCTGAACCCATCTGATGAAATATCCTACCATCCAACTCTTTCTTATCCCTTCTCCTGTCTGGCATTTTCATAGACAGACTTTAAAGCCAGAAGGGACCTCCTGCACATTGGGGGCATAGAACCTCACCCACCATCTCCTGCATAATTCCCATAACCTCTGGCTGAGTTATTGAAGTCATGATTTAAAGACTTCAAGTTACAGAGAACCCACCATTTACTTTAGTTTAAACTTGCGAGTGACCCGTGCCCATGCTGCAGAAGAAAGTGAAAAACTCCCAGGGTCTCTGCCAATCTGTCCTGGGAGAAAATTCTTTCCCAACCCCAAATATGGCAAATCAGTTAGACTCCATATTCGTTTTGTGTAGTTGGGATTGTGTTTTCCAATGTACATCACTTTGCATTTATCAACACTGAATTTCATCTGCCATTTTTGGCCTTAACTATCTTGAGTATTTTTTCCATTGTCTGCAAATTTTGCCACCACGATGTTTACCCCCTTTTTCATAGTTTATAACTATGTTGAACAACATTGGTCCCAGTACAGATCCTTGAGGGACCATGCTATTGACCTCTCTTCATTGTGAAAACTGATCATTTATTCCTATCCTTTGTCTTCTATATTTTAAGCAGTTACTGATGGATGACAGGATCTCCCATGACTGCATGCTTTGCTTAAGAGACTTTGGTGTGCAATCTTGTCAAAGGCTTTCTGAAAGTCCAAGTACACTGGTCCAATATAAGACGGTTACTCACCTTTGTAACTGTTCTTCAAGATGCGTTGCTCATATCCATTCCAATTAGGTGTGTGCGCGCCATGTGCACGATCGTCGGAGAAATTTTTCTACCCTAGCAACACCCGGTGGGTCAACTGTGGAGCCCCCTGGAGTGGCGCCTTCATGGCGCTGGATATATACCCCAGCCGACCCAGCGCCCTCTCAGTTCCTTCTTGCCGGCTACTCCGACAGTGGGGACGGGGGGGCGGGTTTGGAATGGATATGAGCAACACATCTCGAAGAACAGTTACAAAGGTGAGTAACCGTCTTTTCTTCTTCGAGTGCTTGCTCATATCGATTCCAATTAGGTGACTACCAAGCCTTACCTAGGCGGTGGGGTCGGAGTGAGACATTGCTGTATGCAAAACCGCTGATCCGAATGCAGCATTGTCTCTGGATTGCTGTACAAGCGCGTAGTGAGCGGCGAAGGTGTGGACTGACGACCAAACTGCAGCTCTACAAATGTCCTGGATCGGAACTTGAGCCAGGAAGGCAGTCGGAGGAGGCCTGGGCCCCTGTGGAGTGAGTGATGAGGCGCGGCATTGGGACACCGGCCAGGTCGTAGCAAGCACGAATGCAGGACGTGATCCAAGAGGAGAGACGTTGGGAGGAGACTGGTAGGCCCTTCATCCGGTCGGCTACTGCAATGAAAAGTTGCATCATATTTCGAAATGGTTTTGTACGTTCAATATAGAAAGCAAGGGCCTTGCGCACGTCCAAGGAGTGCATACGCTGGTCTTGACGCGTGGCTTAGGATGGAAGACCGGGAGGAATATCTCCTGGTTCACATGAAAAGCTGATACCACCTTGGGAAGGAAGGCAGGGTGGGGGCGAAGCTGCACCTTGTCTTTATGGAAGACTGTATACGGAGGCTCAGACGTGAGCGCCCTGAGTTCAGAAACACGCCTTGCTGAAGTGATGGCTACAAGGAAGACTGTCTTCCAAGATAGGTAAAGGACCGAGCAGGTAGCCAATGGCTCAAACGGGGGTCCTGTGAGCTTGGAGAGGACCAGATTAAGATCCCACGCTGGAACAGGTTGGCGTTGCTGCGGGTAAAGGCGGTCTAAGCCCTTGAGGAATCTGACAACCATCGGGTTAGAGAAGACCAAGGAAGCGTGTTCTCCTGGGTGGAACGCCGATATAGCAGCCAGGTGAACTCTGACTGAAGATATTGCCAAGCCCTGCTGTCTCAGGGACAGGAAATACTCGAGTATGAGGGGAATAGACGCCTGCAAGGGGGGTGTGGCCCGCTGTTCGCACCAACAGGAGAACCACTTCCACTTGGCTAAGTAGGTGGTCCGTGTAGAGAGCTTTCTACTTCCCAGCAGAATCTGTTGCACAGGATGCGAGCATTGCAGTTCTGTCCGATTCAGCCATGGAGCATCCATGCTGTAAGGTGGAGCGATTGCAGGTCGGGGTGACACAATCGACCGTGGTCCTGGGAGATCAAGTCTGGGCACAAGGGAAGTGTGATCGGAGTTTGAATCGATAGCTCCAGAAGCGTGGTGTACCAGTGCTGTCTTGGCCAAGCTGGAGCGACTAGAATCATATGCACCTGGTCTCTGCGTAGTTTGAGCAGTACCCTGTGGACCAGAGGGAATGGAGGGAAAGCGTAGAACAGCTGGTCCTTCCACATTAGAAGGAAGGCGTCGGACAGGGAGCCCGGAGATCGCCCTTGTAGGGAGCAGAACGCGTGGCACTTCCTGTTGGCTCGAGATGCGAACAGGTTGACCTGGGGAAATCCCCACCTTTGGAAGATGGAATAGATGATGTCCGACAAATCGACCACTCGTGCGTCTGGAAGGATCTGCTGAGATGGTCCGCCAGAGTGTTCTGGACTCCAGGGAGGAACGATGCCATGAGATGTATCGAGTGGGCAAAGTAGAACTCCCACAGGCGAATGGCCTCTTGGCATAGGGGAGACGAACGGGCTCCTCCTTGCTTGTTGATGTAGAACATGGCAGTGGTGTTGTCTGTGAGGACTAACATGCAGCAGCCATGTAGGAGACCGAGAAATGCCTGACAGGCTAGGCGCTCCTGAACATTGATGTGCAGAGCTAGTTGGGATGCGGTCCACAGGCCTTGGGTATGGTGCTCCCCGAGGTGAGCCCCCCAACCTAGAGATGAGGCATCCGTGACTAGGTGCAGGGAGGGCTGTGGGGCATGAAACAGCATTCCTGCACAAACCGCCTTGTGATCCAGCCACCAGGTGAGAGAGGTCAAGATCGAGCTCGGAATCGTGACCACCATGTTCAGGCTGTCCCGAGAAGGGCGGTACACCGATGAGACCCAGGCCTGAAGTTGACTAAGCCGAAGTCTGACATGTCTGGTTACGTAAGTACAAGAGGCCATGTGACCCAACAGACCGAGACACGTCCTTACAGTGGTAATCGGGAAGGCCTGGAGTCAGTGGATGATGTTCGCGATGGTGCGAAACCGAGTGTCTGGAAGAAGAGCTCAGGCGAGTGTGGAGTCTAGGACTGCCCCAATAAACTCTATTCTCTGGGTTGACTCCAGAGTGGACTTCTTTTTGTTGAGTAGAATGCCTAAGTCATGGAAAGTTTGTAGTATTATGCGGACATGCGCCCGAACTTGCTCCCTGGTACGGCCGCGGACCAGCCAGTCGTCTAGGTACGGGAACACCAGTATTTTTTGTTGACGAAGGTATGCTGCCACGATGGCCATACATTTGGTGAACGCTCTCGGAGCCACGGACAGTCCGAAGGGAAGGACGGCAAATTGGTAGTGTACCTTGTTTACTACAAAACGAAGAAAGCGCCTGTGAGGGGGGTAGATCACTATATGAAAATAAGCGTCCTTCATGTCGAGGGTGGCGTACCAGTCCCCAGGATCCAGGGAAGGGATGATGGTCCCCAAGGAGACCATGTGGAACTTCAACTTTACTATGAATTTGTTGAGTCCGCGTAAGTCTAAGATGGGTCGCAGACCTCCTTTTGCTTTGGGGATCAGGAAGTAGCGGGAGTAAAACCCCTTGCCCCTTAACTCTGGGGAAACCTCCTCTATGGCCCCCATAGAGAGGAGCCCAAAAACCTCCTGTATAAGGAGATGCTCGTGAGAGGGGTCCCTGAAGAGGGACGGGGAGGGGGGGAAACGAAGAAAACTGGAGAGCGTATCCCCTCTCCACCGTGCGAAGGACCCAACAGTCCGAAGTTATAAGGGACCAAGCACGGTGGAAACGGGAGAGGCGATCCCGAAAGGAAGGAAATGGATCCTGGGTAATGGCTGGTGCGCCGTCCTCGGGCGCAGCTTCAAAAGTTTTGCCTAGGGCCTGAAGGCGGCCTAGGCGGGCCCTGATTCTGACCCTGTTGAGGGCCGGTCGACCTCTGTCTACCACCTCGTCCCCGCCTTCTGGGGAAGTCCTGTCTTGGACGAGGAGGAGGGTAGAACCTTTGTGGCTGGGGCCTAAATGGCCTGCGTTGGGGTCCTGGGACATGCATCCCCAGGGAGCGCATCATGGTTCTCGAGTCCTTGAGGCTCTGTAACCTAGAGTCCGTCTTGTCCGAGAACAAGCCTTGGCCGTCAAATGGTAGATCCTGCAGGGTCTGCTGCAGTTCTGGCGGCAACCCCGAAACCTGGAGCCAGGAGATACGTCGCATGACTATCCCCGACGCTAGTGTCCTGGTGGCCGAGTCCGCAATGTCAAGGGAGGCCTGTAAGGAGGTTCTAGCCACCTTTTTGCCCTCCTCCACCAGGGCCCCGAACTCCTCCCTCGAGTCCTGGGGGACCAACTCTTTAAATTTCCCCATGGAGTTCCACGAGTTATAGTTATATCGACTTAAGAGCGCCTGTTGGTTTGCGGCCCTGAGCTGCAGACCCCCCGCCGAATAAACCTTGCGTCCAAACAAATCAAAGCGCTTAGCGTCCTTTGATTTGGGCGCTGCCGCCTGCTGGCCATGGCGCTCTCTGGCGTTCACTGATGAGACTACCAGTGAACACGGTGGGGGATGTGTGTAAAGGTACCCATAGTCTTTAGAAGGAACAAAGTACTTCCTCTCTACACCCCTGGCAGTGGGAGGGATGGAGGCCGGGGTTTACCATAGGGCCGTAGCGTTAGCCTGAATTGTTCTGATAATGGGTAAGGCCACCCGGGTTGGGGCATCAGATGAAAGGATGCTCCCCACCGGGTCCTGCACCTCCACTAGCTCCTCGGCCTGTAAATCCATATTTCGTGCCACCCTACGTAACAAGTCTTGGTGGGCACGAAGATCTATAGGAGGTGGGCCTGCGGGTGTTGTACCCGCCACTGCCTCATCTGGGGAAGATGAGGACGACGCCTCAGGGGGTAAAGGACGTGTGTGGGGGTCTGGCTCCACGGGACTCGGAGGTGCAGGATCCCCTGCACCAGGGTCTGGCTCCTGGCTGGGCGTCGGGGCCAAAGCCTCCATACCCCCTGGGGGAGGACGGGAGATGGTGGCCTCAGGAGCCCTGGGCTCAGAGTGAGCCGAGCGAGAGGTCACTAGTGGAGCCCCTTGAGCCTGGTGATACGCCCAAGGGGTCCAGAAAGACCGATGCGTAGGGTCTTGTCGCAGGTTTTCTGCCCCCTCCTGCCAATGACCCAAGTCATCTGCAGCTTGACCCTGAGCAGGGTACGCTGAACGGGGGGCCCCTTCAGACGAGTGAGACGCCGATCTCGAGGGCCAGGGCGGTGCCGAGCGTGAGTGTAGAGAATCGTCCTGGTACGGTGCTGAGCGGTGCCGATCCAACGGCGAGCGACCTCTGCGTGGTGCCGGTGAACTGTACCAGGATTGAGAACGGTGCTGATGTCCATGTCGGTACCGGGACCCGGATCTGGATGACGAAGACCGTCTGTAACCTCAGTGCCGGGAGCGGCCTCGCGAATGTGAGCGGCGCTCATACCGGTGCCGGGAGCTGCGCCTTGACTCCGACCGGTACTGATGCTCGGGTCAGTACCGAGAAGAAGACCGGTGCCGGGAGGTAGATCTGTGCCACGAGTACGACCGGCGCCGAGATGGAGATCAGTGCCGGGACTGCAAGCGGCGTTGAGTCCTGCTCTGAGACCGGGAGCGGTGCCGCAAGTCCACGCCCGGAGACGGCGGGCGTATCAGGGTAGGCTTGTCCCTGGACTACACTGTACGAAGGGCATGCGGTGCCGCAGGTTGAGAAGGCGCCAGCTCCGTGAGGGCAGGGAGGTCTCTCGCCGTGGCAAACGTCTCCCATGTGGAAGGGAGACAGGGCTCCACCACTTGACGAGGCGGTGAGCCAGTCCGCGCCGGACTCAACGGCTCCACACCCGGTGCCGGAGTCAACTGTGCTGATGATACTTGCACCCTCTGGCGTTCGGAAGCCGGGCGCGGCTCTACCACCGGTGCGGGGGGAGCCGGTGCCTGTTGGACGGCAGCGTCCTGAGTCTTACGGGGCCTTTTATGTCCCGGAGACAGGGATCAGCGCCGAGGGGCTTGCGGTGCCGAGGCGCCTTTTCCACGTCTGCCCGCAGTGCAGTACCGGAAGGTGCCACTGGGGCACTACGCACCAAGGCGCTCGGTGCCAGAACCTGGTGTGCCGAAGGAGGATCCAGGCTAAGTGGATCCATGAGGAGCTGCTTAAGCCTGAAGTCCCGCTCCTTTTTCGTCCTTGGCCTGAAAGCCTTGCAAATCTTGCACTTGTCCGTTTGGTGAGACGCCCCTAAGCACTTCAGACAAGAGTCATGGGGATCTCCCGTTGGCATAGGCCTAGCACATGTCACGCACGGCTTAAAGACGGGAGCCTTGGGCATGAGCCCGACTGTGCGCCGGGGGAGGGGAAGGGGGGAATAAGAGCCCCCTTAACCTCCGCTAACTACTAAAACTATTTATAACTATTAACAACTACTAATCTAAAGAACACTATTAACTATCTACAAGAAACAACGGGTAAAGCTGGGAGAGTGGAGAACAGCTATGCCGCGCTCCACAGTTCCAACGACCATCACGGGCAGTAAGAAGGAACTGAGGGGGCGCTGGGTCTGCTGGGGTATATAATCAGCGCCATGAAGGCACCACTCCAGGGGGCTCCACAGCCGACCCACCGGGTGTTGCTAAGGTATAAAAATTTCTCCGACGATCGTGCACGCGGCACGCACACACCTAATTGGAATAGATATGAGCAAGCACTCAAAGAAGAGCCACTGGATCCCTCTTATTCATGTTTGACTCTCTCAAAGAATTCTAATAGATTGGTGAGGCATGATTTCCCTTTACGAAAGCCATGCTGACTCTTCCTCAGCATGTCCTCTTCCTCTCCGAGGGTTTATCACATCATTCAAGTGTCCTCACATCATTCAAGCGTCTGATATTTCTGTTCTTTACTGTCGTTTCAACCAATTTGCATGGTACTGACGTGAGACTTACTGGCCTGCAATTGCCAGGATTGCCTCTGTAGCCTTTTCAAAAAAAACAGGCATTACATTAGCTACCCTCCATTAAACTGGCATAAAGGTTGATTTAAGTGACAGGTTACATACCAGTTAGTAGTTCTGCAATTTCATATGAATTCCTTCACCTCTTGGGTGAATACCATCTGTCCTGGTAACTTATTATTGCTTAATTTAACAATTTGTTCCAAAACCTTCTCTAATGACACCTCAATCTGGGACTGTTCCTCAGATCTGTCACCTAAAAAGAATGGTTCAGGTGTAGGAATCTCCTTCACATCCATTACTGCTTTAGGTCCTGGTTCAACATGGCATTTAGGCACATATTCAGTTTTAGCACAAGTAGTCCTATTGACTTTCGTGGGACTAGGCACCAAGGTAAATGGATTTAAATCACCAATTTCAATCAATTTAGATCAGCAAGGAGGAAACCTTGATTTTAAACGATCTATTTTAGTAGTTTATAGTTATTTTCTCAAAGAGATGTTGATTCTAATTCATTGTTGGTAACCATTAAAACATGCTGATTTGCAACTACCGTATATATTCGTTAATAAGCTGAATATTTTTGGTAAAAAAATGACATATCAAAGAGTGGGGGGTCAGCTTATAAACGGATCTACACTAAAATTTGTCAAGTATCAGAGGGGTAGCCGTGTTAGTCTGAATCTGTAAAAAGCAACGGAGGGTCCTGTGGCACCTTTAAGACTAACAGAAGTATTGGAGCATAAGCATTCACCCACAAAAGCTTATGCTCCAATACTTCTGTTAGTCTTAAAGGTGCCACAGGACTCTCTGTTGCTTTTTACTAAAATTTGATGATTTTAAACTCTATGGCAGGGATC
This sequence comes from Trachemys scripta elegans, assembly GCF_013100865.1. Taxonomy (NCBI): domain Eukaryota; kingdom Metazoa; phylum Chordata; order Testudines; family Emydidae; genus Trachemys; species Trachemys scripta. The sequence goes on along the minus strand of NC_048320.1, from coordinate 2,284,640 downwards.
AGCAACCTTTGGCACGCGGCTCACAGGGTAAGCACCCTGGCAGGCTGGGCCGGTTTGTTTACCTGCCACGTCCGCAGGTTTGGGCGACTGTGGCTCCCATTGGCTGCGGTTCGCCACTCCAGGCCAATGGAGGCTGTGGGAAGCGGTGCGGGCCGAGGGATGTGCTGGCTGGGAACAGCGAACTGCAGCCACAGGGAGCTGAGGGGCTCCATGCCTGCAAATGCTCCAGGTAAACAAAACGCCCCGACCCGCCCTGCCCGCAGCTTACCCTGACAGGCGGGGAGCCAAAGTTTTCCAACCCCTGAAATATAGGGTCAGCTTATGAAAGGGTCATACAGTTTTCGCTATTTTTACTTATCCGCCTGGGGGGGGGGGCGCGCTGTCGGCTTATAAACGAACGGGCTAATGAACGAGTATATACAATAATTGCTTACGGTTCAAGGATTGCTTCAGCTAGTTTCTTAAGTAACCTAGGATGAATTTCATCAGGTCCCACTGTCTTGAATACATATAATTTACCTAAATAATCTTTAACCTGTTCTTTCCCCCATGTTGTTAATATTAATTGTTGAGTATGTGGTCACCTTTAACCTTTTCAATGAAGACTGAAGCAAAATAGGCATTAAGCATCTCAGCCTTCTTGATGTCATCAATTAGCTCCCCCCCCCCAGCATAGTAGAAGACCTACATTTTCTTTTGTCCTTTCTTTGGGTTCCTAATGTTTTTAAAGAACCTCTTCTTACTGTCTTTTATATCCCGTTCTGGTGTAACTCATTTGATGCCTCAGCCTTTCTGATTTGTCCCTATATGCTTGTGCTACTCTTGACTTCCTCAGTTATGTGTCCATGTTTCCACTTTTTGTAGGATTCCTTTTTTAATTTTGGGTCATTACAAAGCTCCTGAGAGAACCATAATGGCCTCACACTATTCTTATCTTTTCTTTGCATCAGGATAGTTTGCAGTTATGCCTTTAATACTGTTTACTTGAGAAACTGCCATCTCCCTGAACTCCTTTTTCCCCCTTTGACTCTTCCCATGGGACCTTACCTACCAGTTCTCTGATTTTGCTGAAGTCCACTTTTTTGAAGTCCATTGTTCTTATTCTGCTGCTCTCACTATTTTCTTTCCTTAGAAATCATAACATTATCATTGCATGATCTCTTTCACCCAAGTTACCTTCCACCTTCAGAATTCACAACCAATTCCTCCCTCTTGGTCAGAATCAAGTGTAAAATGGCAGTCCCCTGGTTACCTCCTCCACTTTCTGAAACAAAAAGTTATCCCCAATACATACCAAGGACTTACTGGAAATTTTGTCTTTTGCCCTATGACTTTTCTAACTGATATCTAGGTAGGTAAAGTCCCCCATTACTACCACATCTTCTGTTTTGGTTATTTCTGCTATTTGTTCTAGAAATGCCTCATCCCCCTCCTTTTCCTGATTTAGTGGTCTATAGAAGACCCAGACCATGGGGTCACCCCCCTCTTTTATCCCTTTTATCATTACCCAGAGATTTTCAACTGTTCTACCTCTCACTTTCTTCTGGACCTCAGAAGAGCTTTATATACTTTTGACACATGATACACAGGTAACTCTTCTGATCCTAGGGAAGAGATAGGATCTGCATCAAGGAGAGCAGAGTTACAAGGGGGTGAAACCTTTTTTAAAAAGTCAGAGAGCTCTAAGGCAGAGAGCAAGTATGGAAAATTTCTGCTTAAAGACTGGTAAGGATATAAGCAATGGAAAACAGGGGCTTATAATGGAAAACAAAGTTAGACATGCCCACAGTGAATATATGAGCTCTATTATATGTGAAGCCCTCTTCAAAGTAGTTTTTGGAATGTTTATGCAGCTCCCACAAGCCAAGTATGATCATAATGAGTCAATAGGCAGACAGGAGACCTCCAATACCTAACTGATGTAAGAAGTGGTGTCGGTGTTATAGAAAAATCACGTCTAGAGACGTGTGAAATAATTCACAAGGAAAACAAAGTTTAGAAGTGCCATATATACTCGATCATAAGCCGATTCGTTTGTAAGCCGATCCCCCCAAGATGGATAAGTAAAAATGGAAAAATTTTATGACCCGTTCATAAGCCGACCCTATAATTCAGGGGTCGGCAAACTTTGGCTCCCAGGACGTGAGGATAAGCCGCTGGTGGGCTGAGATGGTTTGTTTACCTCGAGCGTCCGCAGGCACGGAGGTAAACCCAAGTAAACAAAGTGTCCCGGCGTGCCAGCTGCTTACCCTGACGGGCCGGGACAGCAACTAGTGGGGAAATTTGGGGGGGGGGGGGGGAAGCTGGAGGCCAGGGGAGTAACCCTTGTGACCACCCCCATGACCCCACTCCTAGCCTGGGACCCCCACACTCTCCCCATCCCATCCCTTCCCACCTTATCTGGGGAGGATGTCTCTGGCCTGGCTGGAACTGCTCTGGCAGGCTGGGCAGCATGGCCGCAGCCTACTCTGGCGGACCAGGTGGCGCGGCTGCAGCCTGCTCTGGGGGGCGGGGCCGAGCAGCACACCTGCAGCCTGCCAGCCCCGGAGCTGCAGCTGCTTCGGAGGCTGGGGGGAGAGCAGCATGGCCAGAAGCGGAGAGACTCTGGCCCCGCCTCTTCCCTTCTGTCTCTGCTGCCTCTCCTTGCTCCCTCTGTTGGGGGGAGGGGCTGTGTCCCACCTCTCCCTCTCTATACCCGTTCATAAGCCGACCCCCTTCTCTGGTGCTTCCCTTTTTTACTAAAAAAATTCAGCTTGTGAATGAGTATATATGTTAGGTTTTCTACAACACTCATTATCTAGTCAGAGTAATAGATATTACTCTTTAAAAGCAAAAATTAAACTCAATCTATGAAGGCAAATGTATCCCATCCATTGTTGCATTAGAACTACTCTCAGTATTTTTAGAAGTCAAGTACACCTCTACCCCGATATAATGCTGTCCTCGGGAGCCAAAAAAATCTTACTGCGTTATAAGTGAAACCACGTTATATCGAACTTGCTTTGATCCGCCAGAGCGCGCAGGCCCCCCAGCAGAAGGCAACAGCTAGTTTTCTTATGCCACCCAGGGCATTTATTATTAAAATACATTTCTTTATTTCTGTTGTAAATAAGCAGAGTACAAATATTGACAATGCATACCTATAGACAAAAAGAATTTTAAAAATATATGCAGTCAGGTTTTTTTGTGAAAGCTGCAGCAAGCCTTTGAGTTTTAGATAAGCGAATGTACCATAATTACATTTTGAGACTGCTTAAAATGCGAGAGAATTTTAATACAACAAAAGCGATCTAATTACTTACGATTCAGTATGAATTTAAAATGCCCATTTTTCTTTACAAGCACCTTGTAATTACCTATTTAAGATGATACTGTTGAAATTACAAAACAACCTGAAGTAAAAAAATAACTGACACGAAATGAAGAATTGAGATTTAAGTCATTAAGCACCAAGAGAAATCAACACCATCAAAACAGAGTCACATCTTGAAACAAGTTGAGACCCTTAAGCTAGAAAAATGTATTACTAAAAATATTCGGGTACAAAATGGCCCAGATGAAGAGAGAAATACAGTTGGGTCTAAGCAAAAGACTAGAAGCCAAGACCTTGAGCACGTTTCTTTGCCTCTCTATGCCTCAACTACCTTGGTGTAAAATGGTGATAATGCCATGTCTTGACAAATATCCTCCCTTCACTTACCAATCGCAAGAGAGAATTTTACTCCTGGGGGAATTCTGTGCCACTGCGCAAGTGCAGAATTTATGTCCCGTGCAGATTTATTTGATTCCCTGCAGAAAAATGACTTTCTGATGGGGAAGCAAAGGGAAGCCACAAGAGCGGCCATGCGACCCAACCCAACAGTAGGTTTCGGGTGCCCAGGGCAGCCGGCATAGAGGTAATTCACTGTTGGACAGGAAGCAGGACTGGAGTAGACCCAGCTGGTGGCTCCTACCCTGAGCCAGGCTCAGCTGCTAGTGTGTACAGGGCTGGGGAGGACAGGACTTCCTCTTCCCCTGCACGGCATCCGGAGCCAGGTCAGACCCACCCCAGATTTCTCCCCAGGCTGCAGGAAGCTCTACAAGCCCCCTCCCTCCCCGTCCTCTCACACACACCTACCGCCGCTTCCTGCGCCCACCGCGCCTCAGCTACAGGGGCAGGGATCCCTGTACAGGGAGCTGCTCCCCTATTCCACCCAACCCCTGTGCATCCAGACCCCCTCATACCCAGACCCTCTTCTTGCCAAGCCTCACCAACAACTCTGCACTCAGAACCCCCCCAATGAGCCCCACTCCCCCTGCACCACCCCGACAAGCCACCTGTACCCAGATCGCCACCCCACTGAGCCCCAACCAGTTGCAGCTGGATCCCCACCACTCTAAGCCAAAACCAATCAGTTCAACTTACTACACTACTAATAGTACTTCCTTTGTTTAATAAATCTGTTAGTTTTAAATGCAAAACATGCTTTGATAAAAACTTTTTTTTGGTATGCATTCAGCACATACAGTAGTTTTATATAACTAATAAAAACAATTTTAAAATGCTATTTGTACATGTTAATTGAATTATTTCCATCCAAATGCATCAGACATCGACATGTACAAAATTAAATAAACATGCATTCACCATTTTCTAACAAACTGTATAAATTAATCTGAATAAAAGTACATACATTAAGCTATATAATGGCTTATATAAGTGCATACAGAATTAGTGTGTCTTCCCGGTTTGCAAAATGTACCAAATTTAGTGTAAAGTCTACATGTATTTGCAAATCAACATGTTTTAATGTTTCCAAACAATGAGAATTCACTTTTCTTTAGGAAAAATTACTAAAAAGGTATAAGTGCGATACAGGATTAAAACTGTATGCAGTGTTTTTGTAGCCGTGTTGGTCCCAGGATATTAGAGAGACACGATGGGTGAGGTAATATCTTTCATTTGACCAACTTCTGTTGGTGAGAGAGACCGACTGTTTCACCTTGCATTTTGCTGTGACACTGGGAGTACTTTTTCCAGACCAGAAGAGCAGCTCTGTTTGGCTCAAAAGCTTGTCTCTCTCATCAACAGAGGTTGATCCAATAAAAGATATTACTTCATCCACCTTGTCTCTCTAAGACTAAAACCAATTATTTAAATCAAGGTTTCCCGCTTGTTGAATTAAAGCAAACCACCCTGAAGTGCAAGCTGGTCTTTAGCTCTTCAACACAGCCCAGCAACGGCTACTGAGAAGGGGCAGCATTGGTCTGGTCAAAAAGAGGGATAGAGGAGACACTCCTATGCTAGACTGCCTCATCAATTTTTTAATACATAGTCTCTACTCACAAGAGTGGAGACAGTGCAGTAGATGATTCCGAAGCCTGGCAGCTCGCAGGGACAGGAATATCTGAGTGAGAGACTGAGAAAGGGGGATGTCTGCATGACTTAGGGCTTATCTACATAGAAAAGTTGCAGTGGTTTAACTAAGGATACGATTTTAAACCTATTTATTTAAACTGTCCGGACACTTATTTTACCTTAAAAAAAGAATTATTTTAGTTTAGCTTAAATTGATTAGGAATCAGTTTAAACAAAACCATCACTCAAACTGAAACAGAAGGTGCAGACGGTCTGCAAAGGTGTATACACTGGTTTAAAATTACATCTTTAGTTAAACCACTACAAATTTTCTCATACAGACAATGCCTAGGTGAGGGTAAGTGAAGGGGAGGAGAGAGGTTAAAGGAGAAAAGGAAGAAAAGTCTGGGAAGAGGAAAGAAATAAAGATGTTGATGAGTTATCCTGAGTTATTTAGCTATTTACTAGCCAAGACATACAAAAAGATGCTTCTTCCCCCACCCAAAGGGTCCTGGGGCAACAATCTTTAGGAAGTCCGCAACACAACCCTCCCAGCATGCACAGGTGGAGACACTGCATGCTTGGCTTCTCAGCAGACTGCTTCCCCTACCTCCCACTAAACCCTCTCATGTTCCTCTGGCTCCCTCTCTGTTTCTGAATAACAGGCTTAGATTTCTGGCAAGCAGGTGTCTTGTAAGATTTTCAAGCCCTGATAGTATTTCTCACATGGATAGTGTTAGGATTAGTTGCTTGTAAAGCCCTCTGAAGATGAAAAGCACTAGAAGAACTATTATTAATTTTAAATTTGTTTTAGTCCAACCTCATGGAAAAGAAATTTCCAAGAAGAATGAGAAGAGAAAATGGTTAAAAAAGTAATCAAGCTTTTTGATCAGATTCACACTTAATGCTCTACAAGCCATCTTCATAGTGAATTTCTAATTTGGTGCTACCTTACAAAATTGAAATTCGAGTACCACTGAAAGATACTACGTTTGCGCCACAGCTCAGAGAGCCGAGAAGCCAACTGGTTTTTAAGCTGCTTGCTTTGGCCTTTTAGAAAGTGGACTATAGGCCATATTCCTGTACATGGGAATTTCCCCTCCATTGCACCCACATAACAGGATGAGAAACAGTTTCAAGTTTCCTGACTGTTCAATATGCCCCACCAATTCCCGCACCAGGAGGCCACCTGGGCTCAGGCTCCTCCCCCCCCTTCCCCTCCCAGGGTGGCAGTAGCAGCGCATAAGTAAGGGTGGCAAGGGGCGCTAAGTCTGCCATGAAAAGAGAGATTGATGAATATCTATCACCCAGCTAGGAGCTGCTGCTTTCCGCTCTGCTTTCAGAGCTTGGTGATGTTACATGTACTTGGGGGGGAGGGGCGTGATCAAATAAGTTTGAGAACCTTGTTCTAGGGCATATGTGATTACCGCCTTTGAAGGAGCAAGGAGACATGTTGAACAACTTGTGTACAGTCTATCTGGCTAGTGATGTAAGGGCAATACCTGTAGGCAAAGGAAATTATTGTAGAGGAGCACACAGGATTACACAACCTGCAATTCCTATGCTTCATTGGGGAATGAAAAGGAGGATAACAGGAAAATGGAATTCACTGAAAATCTAGGGGGTATCCTCTCTTTCCACTCCCACACCATCTCCACTCTGAGCTGGAAGCCAAAGTCTCTTCCTAACCCATTCCCTTTGTAGCCATCTTTCGGGAGGAAGTTCAGTCTAAGGGATAAAAGTAAAGGAACTGGGATTCCTAAATTTTATTCTCAGCCCTTCCACAGATTGACTGCCCCTCCTTGGCCAAGTCACTTAACTTGGAGCTCCATCTCCCTGTTTCTGAAATTAGTAACATTTTGGCTCCATTACCCTTAATCTCCATCCCCTCAGTTTCATTTCCTGTTTTTTGTGAGCAGGGCATTGGCACAAGCACATTGCATGGTTGTATTTCTCATAGTGGATCTGCACCTTTTGCACAGATTTCCATGCTACTCTACAAAACACAGACATGATATACTGTACTATGAAATATTTTGTTTAGAAATGTAAGCATCAATCAATATAGCACAGGAACAAATCTACACAGACACACCCCTAGAGCCTGAACCACGGGTATTCTATCTGCTACCCAAGATCCATAAACCTGGAAATCCTGGACACCCCATCATCTCAGGCATTGGCACTCTTACAGCAGAATTATCTGGCTATTTGGAGTCTCTCCTCAGACCCTATGCGACCAGCACTCTTACCAGCTATCTTCAAGACACCACCGACTTGCTGAGGAAACTACAATGCATTGGTGATCTTCCTGAAAACACCATCCTGGCCACCATGGATGTAGAAGCTCTTTACACCAATATTCCACACGAGGATGGACTACAAGCTGTCAGGAACAGTATCCCTGACGAGGCCATGACACCTGGTGGCTGAGCTTTGTGACTTGGTCCTCACCCACAACCATTTCAGATTTGGGGACAACTTATACCTTCAAGTCAGTGGCACTGCTATGAGTACCCGCATGGCCCCACAATATGCCAACATTTTTATGGTGGACTTAGAACAACGCTTCCCCAGCTCTCATACCCTAGCGTCCCTCCTCTACTTGCGCTACATTGATGACATCATCATCATATGGACCCACAGGAAGGGGGCCCTCAGGAGGTCATCTAGTCCAACCCCCTGCTCAAAGAAGGACCAATTCCCAGATTTTTGCCCCAGATCCCTAAATGGCCCCCCCTCAAGGATTGAGCTCACAACCCTGGATTTAGCAGGCCAATGCTCAAACCACTGAGCTATCCCTCCCCCCATACTTACCTACATGCCTTCAGCTTCCATCCAGGACACCTCACACCATCCACTGTCTACAGCCAAGCCCCAAGATACAACCGCATTTGCTCCAATTCTTCAGACAGAGACAAACACCTACAAGATCTTTATCAAGCATTCTTAAAACTACAATACCCACCTGGGGAAGTGAGGAAACAGGGGAGTCACATCTTATGCGGGGGTTAGGTTCTGAAGTCAGCCAGTTAGGCGAAAAATCACATATAGTCAAACGCTCATTGAGTGGAATGGTGGGCAGAATCGCCCGCACTACAGGTACAGTATTTAAATTGCTATTTCTCTCTTTTTGCCGAGCGCATATAGTTAAAATCACGTAAGTTAAATGCGCCTATGATGCGACTCCACTGTATTGACAGAGCGAGACAGGTACCCAAAGTCACCTATTACACGACAGGTCCAACAAGGAAACTAACAGAACACCACTGGCCATTATGTACAGCCCCCAGCTAAATCCTCTCCAGCACATCATCAACCATATACAACCTATCCTGGAAAACGATCCCACACTCTCACGCATCTTGGGAGGCAAGCCAGTCCTCGCTTACAGTCCCCCAACCTGAAGCAAATACTCACCAGCAACTACACACCACATCACAGAAACACTAACCCAGGAACCAATCCCTGAAACAAACCTCATTGCCTACTCTGTCCCCATATCTACTCTAGCGACACCATCAGAGGACCCAACAATCAGCCACACTATCTGGGGCTCATTCACCTGCACATCAACTAATGTGATATATGCCATCATGTGCCAGCAATGCCGCTCTGCCATGTACATTGGCCAAACCGGACAGTCTCTACGTAAAAGAATAAATGGACACAAATCAGACATCAGGAATGGGAACATACAAAAGCCAGTAGGAGAACACTTCATAGAATCATAGAATATCAGGGTTGGAAGGGACCTCGGGAGGTCATCTAGTCCAACCCCCTGCTCAAAGCAGAACCAATCCTCAACTAAATCATCCCAGCCAGGGCTTTGTCAAGCCTGACCTTAAAAACCTCTAAGGAAGGAGATTCCACCACCTCCCTAGGTAACCCATTCCAGTGCTTCACCACCCTCCTAGTGAAAAAGTTTTTCCTAATATCCAACCTAAATCTCCCCCACTGCAACTTGAGACATTACCTTGAGACATTACTCCTTGTTCTGTCATCTGCTACCACTGAGAACAGTCTAGATCAGGGGTAGGCAACCTGCGGCACGCGAGCTGATTTTCAGTGGCACTCACACTGCCCAGATCCTGGCCACTGGTCTGGGGGATTCTGCATTTTCATTTAATTTTAAATGAAGCTTCTTAAACATTTTAAAAACCTTATTTACTTTCCGTACAACAATAGTTTAGTTATACAATATTGTTTACGTTTAACATTAAAATGTATTATTGGCATGCGAAATCTTAAATTAGAGTGAATAAATGAAGACTCGGCACACCACTTCTGAAAGGTTGCCGACCCCTGGTCTAGATCCATCCTCTTTGGAACCCCCTTTCAGGTAGTTGAAAGCAGCTATCAAATCCCCCCCATATTCTTCTCTTCTGCAGACTAAATAATCCCAGTTTCCTCAGCCTCTCCTCATAAATCACATGCTCCAGCCCCCTAATCATTTTTGTTGCCCTCCGCTGGACTCTTTCCAATTTTTCCACATTCTTCTTGTACTGTGGGGCCCAAAACTGGACACAGTATTCCGGATGAGGCCTCACCAATGCCAAATAGAGGGGAATGATCACATCCCTCGATCTGCTGGCAATGCTCCTACTTATACAGCCCAAAATATCCAATTTCCCTGGACATTCAACAACAGATTTAAAAGTAGCCATCCTTCAACAAAAAAAATTCAAAAACAGACTTCAAAGAGAAACTGCAGAGCTACAATTCATTTGCAAACTTAACACCATTAATTTGGGCTTGAAAAGGGACTGGGAGAGGCTGGCTCACTACAAAAGAAATTTTCCCTGTCTTGGTATTGACACTTCCTCATCAATTATTGGGAGTGGACCACATCCATCCTGACTGAAATCCCCTTGTCAACACTGGTTCTCCACTTGTAAGGTAACTCCCTTCTCTTCATGTGTCAGTATATCTATGCCTGTATCTGTAATTTTCACTCCATGCATCTGAAGAAGTGGGGGTTTTTACCCACAAAAGCTCATGCCCAAATAAATCTGTTAGTCTTTAAGGTGCCACCAGACTCCTCGTTTTTTTAATCAATACATATCTTGGAATTACATAGAGAAACCTCTCAGATTCCTCTCTGCTAACACACTCACCTCACAGGCTCCATTCTTAGTTTGAATCCCAGTCTATGCCTGTGCTGTCCGTCCCCCAGCCCAACCTATTTCCTGCTCTCTCTGGAATTTCTGCCCCATTTCCAATAAAGCCATTAAAATGTATAATCTACATTTTCCATTCCTTCAATCCCCTTGACAGCTTCCCCAGCTACTCTTCTCACTCCCCTGTAGGATGCAGGAGCCATTTCAGGCCCTATTTTCCTGCAGCTCTCAATGCCTCCCTCCCTTCTCTCATTCCACAATCATTCCTCCAACCCACGGTTGCCTCTTTCTTCCTGACACCAGCTGCCCCTCTTCTTTTCCTCCCCTCCAGGAAACTTCTGCTTCCATGCTAGTCAGCTCTCAGCCCACTCCTGCAGCCATCACTTCAGTCACTCAACTGCATCTTCATCCAGCATCATAGTCCCTCTGATCTATCCATTTCTGAGTTGGCACCAATCTCTCTCAGCAACCCTGCTCCTCCACACACCAGGGTAAGCTATCTTTCCACAACTTCCAGTCTATTAATATCTTCTATTACTCTCCTGCTCTCAGCACAGTCCTTCTTGAACTGACCTCCCTCCAACATTCAGCTATGTTTTCCACCCTCAGTCAACAATTTTGCTCCTCTTTCACTCTGTGCATCTAACAATCCCCAATTCCAACCCTCCTCTTTAATCCCTTTCCTCTGCAGAGCATCTACAAAGAAAGCCCAAAGACCATGCAGATTTCCTCTACATTTGTTCCTTTGTCAATTGTAAAATGCTAAGCAGCTCTCTTGACTTATACCTACCCTTCCTTCATTGACTCCAACCCTCTATTGCAGTGGTTCTCAGACTTTTTTTTACTGGCGACCCCTTTCACATAGCAAGCCTTTGAGTGCAACCACCCCTTATAAATTAAAAACACTTTTTAATGTATTTAACACCATTATACATGCTGGAGGCAAAGTGGGGTTGGGGTGGAGGTTGACAGCTTGCGACCCCCCATGTAATAACCTCACAACCCCCAGTTTGAGAACCCCTGCTCTATTGTCGATCTAATGCCCCACTTCCATGCCAACTCGAAAGTCCCTCCAATTTTTTTCCACGAAAAAAAATGATACAATTTACAGAGAATTTTCCTATACTGCTTCTTTTCACACCCCCATCTTCCTTTGGCCTCCTCTAACTCCAGAATATCCCTCTTGTCCTCTTCCAACCCATTAAGTAGTCCCTTGACCTATCCCCTCTTACATACTTCCACTGCCTCTACTTCCTCTCTCAACTCTTTTCAGTATCTTTTGCAATGTGGCTTCTCCCTGCTCCACTTCTTTAAGACTATCACCAAGATCCCAAATAAGCTGCTCACAGCCAAGTCTCAGGGCCTCCTCCATGACCCCCTCTCACTTTTATCATCCCATGCTGTTCAATGCCTATTTTAGATTGTTTGATCTTTGGCGCAAGGTCTTGCCTTTATCAAGCTCAACTATGACACCACAGGAGTAGTAACGACAAGTGGCCAAACTGACAGTTAGTATTAGCTGATAAACTCTATTGATGGCTATGGTGTTGCACCTGCTAACATTAGTAGAGAATTCGGCCCCAAATCTCAAATATTTGTTTAAGATTAAATTGGTTGGAGAACAATCCACACACAAAGGCACCCAGCAAAAATCCAGGCATTTGCTTTCTAAATTGCCAGGCAATGCAGTGCTCAACAAAATAAACTGTAGATTTTTAACTAAGACCCACTTGTACACTACAGAGATGCAGAGATCCTGAAACTAATCTGTTCTTGTTGCTACACACCACTGTGAAAGACTTTTTAAATGGCCATTGGAACCAGTAGTGAAGATAGGCTTCTAAAGAGAGTATTTAGAACAAATTAAGTTAGCTACCACACTATAGCAATCAGGGAACGAAGTTTTTCTCTTTTTGATTCTAAGGTCATTATTGAAAATTGCTTATCGAAAATTAAGAAAATGCAGACCGCTGCGTGTTTTTACATATACTCAATTACAAGGTAACTTTTCACAGTATATTTTGCTATTAAAAGGTTGAAAATATTGAATTGCTTCCTCTTCAACTGAGTTTACTCCACCCCAATCTTATACCTGGAATGACCCTAATCAGAGTTCAGAAAAAAAATGTAGAAACATGCTTTTATCAGATGCAGTTATCTTGAACGCTAAAGATGAGTGCAACTGAGAAACGATAAACAAGACTAAATGTCTTAATATGAAACAGATATTCTAAAGGAGGGATGTGATTAGAACAAACTACTAGGAATCAGGATTCCTGGGCAAAATTCCCCACTCTGCCACCAATTCAGTGTGACCTTGGTCAAGACACTTCACCTCATTTTCCCCCATGAATATAATTTTCTTTTATAGCCATCCACTTTCATAATCTCAGTTTTCTGTAACCTCCAACTGAGAGGCCGAATTATTCCATGCTAGGTCTCTTTCCAAAGTCGACTGATTCCCTTGGAGGTGGGTAAGTTTAAAGGCATAAGAGAAAATTCCTCCATCAATTTGCAATTTTTGGGAGAGGCTAGGAAAAGTAGTTCTACCACACTAACAATAACGCTAACCTCCCTTTATTTTTTAAGCAGGGCTGCAGCAAAAGTGGCTGGAGCTAGAAACTTGGCATGGATGTAGTCCTCACGAAGGACTAGTGTCTTTTCTTAGTTTTATAGGAAAATAAAATTGTGACTGAATAATGATTTCTGAGCATGATCTGCTGACTTTAGCAGATGGTTAATGGAGATCTGCCTCCTTTTTGACATTACTACACATTTTCCCAGCATGACCAGAACTGGGGAATGAAGCAATAACAGAACTTGCTGAGACAATTTTCATGAAGGAAGCTGTCTCACTGACATCAAAAATCCTTCCTTAACAGGAAAGCAAGAAAACTGCAAGCACAGAAAAAATTGTGGAACCCATGATTTTAGGGTCTGAACAATTTTTCGGCTGAATTCTGCAATATTTTTCCATCATCTACATGGCTTTCAAAAGATAAATAAAAATCTGCCTCCAACCAAACGTTGAAATTCACCCCACCCATCACCCCCAGAAAGGAACTTGAAAGTCTAATTGGATTGCTTAAATATTAAGTATTTTTAATTTTTAAATTAAGAAAACAAGAAAATTATGAAAAAAACCTATGTTAATGAAGCATTTAAAGCACATGGTTAAAATTTACAAAAAGTCAGAAAATGCAAGAGCTGACGATCCAACTGCAAAGTCAACTTTGGAAAATAAAATGTGCAAACCTTTCTTTTTGTTTCTAAACACATACATAAAACATGTTAAGCTAGTAAAATATACAATTACATACACAGGATACATAGCATGACTGAATTACTGTTGTATTTCCTGGTTGTTTTTACATGTGTAATCTTAATAATGCATTAACTAGATTGTGTGGGTTTTGATCTGTTGTTTATAGAGGCTTCAGGCTTCTTGGATGAAAGGCAGTATTATATAAGTGCAAAACGCCATTTCAAGAACCTTAAATCAACATAAAGATAACCTCATACGTAAAAATTAATCAATATATGCTCTCTAATTGACATTCACCTTGAATAATAATTATACGTTTTATTATAAACTAGAATCTTTCATTATGCTTCCGCTAGGGAATACCAATTGTCATTTCCTGCAAAACAATGCCAATTTCTTTTTAAAATACATATTCATTTACTTTCAAACTGTATTAAAAATTCAGTTTAACATATGGCAGCAAATGTTAATTTTACGGAATGAATGAATCAATTAATTTTTATACAAGAATAAAGAATGCTCTTCCCCATAGGTTAGGGACCTTAGCACATGCTGAAGACAGCTGGAGAAACAGCGAAGGTTTCTTTTTGCTTTCCCCAAATAGAAGTGTAAATACCATTCTGTAAGAAAGCAGGAAACAAGTTGAGAAGCAGATGAGAACGTTAGGTAACCCAGTCAGGAAACTGAACAGCCTCTCCTTAGAGATCCTGATCTGTTGTAGCATTCATCATGAATAACAGAATCAAATGATCAAAGAAGAAAGCCAGTTTAAACACATTCTAATCTGTTGTTTTTGAAGGAGAAACTAAAATGAGTGAATTTCTGAATAACTTCACTGTCAATGTTCAGGTCTTCTCTTCACAAAGATGTTTACCAACCCTTAAACTGTTTCAGTATGTGTTTGCTATATTAGTTTAAAGAACTCTATCTTAATTCCTCAATAATTTTAATTTCCTAATATTTAAATTGTACCCATTCCTAGTTTAACTTCCTTCCATCTGCAAAGTTAAATTTCTGAAGTCTTGTTCCATTTTATTAAACCCCTTTATAATTTGAATTCTTTCATTAGGTCACCTTGCCATCCTCTAGGATGAGAAGCAGCTTACCCCTCTTTAGCCTTTAAGTATACTGTTAAAAATTATAATAATCCCAGGTTACACGTTCTTCACAAAAAACTCTCCACCCCACCCAATGAAAGACCATATTTTACATTAGGGCACAAAGCACAGTAATTTTATTTTGAGCTGAATTCTCTGTTAATAAATCCCAGTATCATTTTTACAGAAGGCTCATAACTGCAAGGATTTCCAACCATTGTTTTCATGCTCAATATACTGCATAAATGTTCCTGTGTATACTCTTTTGCTCTAGCACTGTCAGACTTATTTAACAGTTATCTATGCTAAACTGCATTTTCCATTTACTGCCCGTTACCTAAAGATCCCAAATCCCTCTTAATCTGGTTGCCTGAACACAGCTATTTTCATACTCCTCTAAAAAAAGAGCCTGCAGTCTGATGAAAAAAATTCAGTGCCAGTATTCATCCCCTGACCCAAATTACTGTTGCCAGGATATGCAGCAGTAATGCAGTACTTTCTTTGAGATTCAGAGGTTTCATTTTATGCAGGGAACAGGCAAACTCTATTTAGTCTTATTATTCAATATTTTCCACAGTGACATTGCTCAACAGTAAGATATTTGAAAGAGCAAGTGCTGACAGATTTTTAAGGCTCATTTCAGAAAGATATCTAGCTAATATACAGTGTTTTGCACATGAATGCTTAACATTTCCAAGAAAAAAAAACAACTAAATTATTTACCCCTAATTCCAGAAACTTCAATCAACAGACAAGCATACCCAGTGATAGCTTCCATCTGGAAATGTCTGTCCTCAGATGATGTAATGTATAGAATTCATTAGAATGTTATTAATAAAGCATCTCACTACCATGGCACTCAAGCAGCAAACATTTAAACCAATATAAAAAAAATCAAGTACTAAAAAGCCAGACAAAGGATCAAGTAAATAATTAAAAAACCAGATTAGGTAACATATTTCTGAAGCACCACTTCTAACCCCCTCCCTACCCCACATCAACACTGACCCTCTCCAGGCAGCTAGTGCCCCTATCCTGGGAGAGTCACTGGTTGGACAACTGGAATGTCTCTTAGGACTGAAAACCAGGATTTGGAAAGATGACACGGGAACTCTCAAGCCACTGCAGTGGACAATGATTCCACTCCTCCAATATCATGGCCTGAGAGGGAAGGAGATCGGGGTAGCAGAGGACGGTGATATCTATACATATTAAAGAGCACAGAATGAGCGGGGGAAAGGGTGTACAGACTAGTGAACTCCATGATGAGTTTCAGGACACAAGGGAGAAGGGTGGACCCCCCCAAAGCCCCCCGGGGTCAGCTTGAAAGAAGAGTGCAGAGGCCAACAAATCCCTCACACTGGATTCTCTGTGGGGAGGAGAAGGGGAAAGAGGACAGTGCATACCCCTGCCCCATTAGATTCTCTGCAGAAAAGGGATAAAAGGAGATGAATTCTCCCCCACGCTGGGGGGGGGGGGGGGGCA